>NC_047023.1:28986068-29062680 GCF_902652985.1 Pecten maximus
CGCAGTGAGCATTATACCTCGAGAACAATCGTGAAGGGCATCGTGCACCCATCGAAACCAAAAATGTCCTATAAAGGGACAACACACCGCAATCTTCAACAAAGCTGTTTCCTTATTTCTCTGAACACAACTTGATTGCCCTTTTATGTGATTTCTGGGCCGATTTGGACGCCGGGTCGTACTTTGAAGAATGACGCAAAAACAATGGCGCTACAAGTGGAGAATAGATAATAAAGCGATCTTCAGTGTAAAGAAAATGAAACCATTGACATTAATACAATAATGGATAAACCAGAGTAAAGGAAGAGAGAACATTGATTTACCATAAGCATAGGTTTACACATTAGAGCTTCAATCGAACAGAATTGTTTTTCTTTTTAATGACATGTGTATTTCTGGAAACACGAGGACGCTTGCCACACTTTTGACCGAGGTACATTTCTTTAAACAGTGTTTGCTATGATAGCTATTTATAGTTGTGATTTTATCAGAGTATGGAGAAAAGAGATTGCCACTGTGGTAATGGACGGCGGAGAGCTGGTAATGTTCTATATACCTGTAAATACCTGTGTGTGACTGGCCAGATTTATACTAATGGACTGAATATTTTTTTCTCGTCGATAAGTATGTCTAAAGTACAATAAAATACATATTGTATGAGCTATTTTCATTCCAAAATTCTTCGATTATATCGAATTACTTTCCGTATGGGTTATGTATAGAAATATAATTTAATATGACGCCATTTTAAGTTATCTTTTGCGTCAATAATGTGGATTCAATGGTTGACAAACTGGACGATACAGAGAGAGTCAGCACTGGGTAAGCCAAGATAATTCAATTTGTGACATTCGGGTTGGTTGGATATATTGAAGATGTTATGTTAATATATATATGATCCATGTTCGACTTTTGATTAGCAAAATATATAAAGTTTCTGACAGTACTTAAATGAACATATATTACGGATGTTTAAGTATGTCAAAACTTAAAATCAAGATCACATGCTCAAAACGAGAACTGTAATGGTGACAACAGAATTCGGTCATATCGACGAACACCATGGCTACCTTATAGATCACACAGGGAATTACAATAGACTCCCAATGTATAATGATGCCCAGCATATCGAACACGATGAAAAAAAGGAGTGTTGCAAAAAGAAATGCTTTTAATTAGAACTTTTATTTGCATACAACAAAAATTAGGTAAGCTTTCAAATCACTTTTAGGAAAGGAGGAGTTACCTCCCTTAACTATAAATAAAAACAAAGCTTTTGGTTATATGTTCATGTTTTCAAAGCTATAAATGATAGGAATTTAACCAAGCGTATCTATTATTACACTAAAATTAGTTCTAAACATTCAAATTTTATTTGTAGTAATGCGAAAGATTGTTCACTTGGATGCAAACAAGTTGATTGAAAGTTTGATTTGTATAATGGATGCAGTTCAACTACCATAGTTAAATTCTCATATCTCTCTCTCTCAAATTAAATATGGAAATATCCCATCTTGTTGGCTGTTGTTGTGATTTGAAACTTATTGTTTGCATTGTTTGCATTAAAATCTCTGCATTTAAAATTTGTAGTTATGATAGGCAACAGGCAATATATGTTACCCCAGCTGAATCTAAAAAAAATAACAATAAGTCCACCATATTTGTTTTCTTCTGTATGTAAATCTCTCCCAGAATGCACTGCGATCAAGGTAAAGTGTATGCAAAGTAGATTATAATGTTGGTCTCTTTCATAGGAAGTTCAAAAGTTCGTAGCTTCTTGGCTTCATTACGACGATTTTTGACGTTATACATTTTTTTAAAATTATTTGTCGGTCTTAAATAGGCATACATATATGGACTAAATGTAATGTATTGTCAAAATGATAACAATTTATTCATTCTGTCGGAGGTGTAGCATCTTTAATAGTTAAGCGGATGCCAATTACTAAAGATGCACTTCTAAGTAATGAAATACTGTTTGGCCCAACTTCATCTAATTCATCAGCTTACCATAAGCGAGAATCAAGTGGTCCGAGTTAAAATGACTGGTAAATTAAAATTTAATAACAATATTGAGCTCTGATTTGTTTGAAGCTATGTTCAAATGTTTAAAATAAAAGACATTTCTTTTGATTTTCCTCTGTTAAACAACTATATAGATCAGAGTCCATATAAGACGCTTTTTTTCAAACAGAATATATGAAATATAACTATATCTAATAGTATTGTAACGAAACCGGGTTTCTGTGTATAATGTGTATATTATGACTATTATCTGATATTTCCAATCTCTGTCTTGATATTGTTGCTCCGCTTGAAACCCTGTTCCATGTGGGTCAAGTCTGACCAGGACTGTCGTGGTATCAAACCACCTCCAACAACCAATCGATGATCTCTGATCCAATATATCGTTACCGGATTTTTGACTAAGAGTCGGTATCCATCTCAAATCGCTGTATTCGAAATACTAACTATGAACAAATGACTAAAAGTCCAGAAGTAAATTGAAAATCTATAATTTTATATAGCATCATCAACATAACAATAACAAGTGATATTTACACATAACCGATTGGAATAAATAGAGATTATTATATTATAATGGACAATACTTTACTTCCACTAAAACTTGCATTCACACTTAATTACTGAACGACTCCCTCTCTGTCTTCATTAATATGAAAGATTGTTATAAGAAACTCTGGTGATTTTACAACTGAACTAATACATAGATCACAGCCAGTCAAAATACTTGAGATCTCAAATTTGATGACATATATCTAGACTTAACACCAAATTAACAACTCAGTATACCACTAATTTAATCTATAATACTTCAATAGTTTACCATTAATATCTGATACTTTAATAATAGGTATAAATTATATCTATATGAATAAACTCAAACTTTGCGACTTTATCATCAGACAGCGAATCCAGTCAAATAACTCAGTGAGTTTTAATTATATTAAGATAATGGATTTTTAAATACCAGTATAGCACCTCTTCCACAAAGAGTCTTCACTCTCTTGCAGGCAATGAATATTTAGGTATGTATACCAGTAAAAATCCTAAATGACTATTACTATTAAGATAGTAATTAATAGTAATTCAGCCACACAATATAATAATCTGTTAAATAATTACACTAGTACCACACCTCTTCCACATAGAGTATAACTCTTGTAGGCAACCGACTTTTAGGTTTGTGTACCAGTATAAAGATCCACAGATTATCTCAATGAATATACTATTTATTATTATATAGAGTATTTACTCTATATAGACTTAAACACTATTATTCAAATACAATATAATCCGCTGTGTGATAAGTTCGCACTAGTTATCTCCCCTATTTATACTAACATTGCATCTATTCCGATTGCGATATGAGTTTGGATCGATGTTCACCCAATGCCAACGGGCCAGAAACTGACGAAATGTGTGGCATGCCGCCCTTTTATAGACTTTGGTCCTCATCTCGTGAGGAATTCCTCACCAGATGACAATTCCTCATAATATGAGAAAAATCCCCATAATATTATATGGAAAACGTGACCCCAAAGTTCAGGGTCAACGCTCATTTTTACTACAACCGAATCGCTACGTCTAGACAATTCCTTCCGCGAAATAGTGCGGGAAATATTTGATAAAAATACAGTTTTTTAATAACTATTATACATCTAAAATGTTTTAAAAACCTTCCTTAATACAAGCCAAAGTTAAGTTTAAAGAAGTAATAACAGAAACTTCTACAGCAATCGAGTAATAAACATCTGGAACTCTCTACCTGAAGAAGTAAAAAGTGCTGCATCCATAAATGCCTTCAAATCTAGAATCAGCAAACATTGGAATCACCACCCAGCTAAATTTCGGCCAACATTCTACTAACAAAAAAAAACAAAAACAAAAAACTACATCTCTCTAAGGAAAGTGTTTTTAACAGGAAAGAGCTACATGAATCCCTGTGTTTCTCACTACCCTAAGTGTTACTTTGGTTCAATTGATCAAGTTTAGGATAACTATTCAATCAGTCGAATGAAGGAAAGGTTGTCTTTTTTATCTTTTAAACAAGAAATACTAGATACGTGTAAATAGATCAACTGTCACATTATTTTTAATATTAATCTACAACGTGCATTTACATGTGTTTACTTGAAAAAAACAACAACAAGTGACTAATTAATGAAATAACTGTACAAAGTGTAAATATTGAGCAACCGGAAGTCGAATAGTACGCGTCGGTGTACACCAATCCATTAGAGGGAAAACAACATAAATACATCTCCACAAGCTAGCCAGCTTACAACGATGTCAACTGAGCGAAATATGAGCGAAATAAACCCAGCCGATACAAACGTAAACAAAGATCAGCTGTTTACATGGTTCGTCGAGTTCTAACAAAACACACACACACTGTTTGGCACTTCTTGACCCTACAAGTAACAAGCGCTGCCCAAAATACACAGATATCATTTAGAGTTATTATCTATGCTAAAACTTCATTTGAAAACACTGCAAAAATATGAGTCGAATAATACCTCCACAACACACAAAGTGCTGAATCAAATTGCATGGTATGATTATTCAAATATGATCCCCCCCCCCCCCCCCCCCCCCCCCCCCCCCCCCACCACCACCACCACCACCATTGCGTTAGCTATGTTCAGGAGACGTGAGCGGACCGGTGGTCGAGTGCCTCCGGTGCCTGTGTCCCCCTTCCATATCCATTCGGTACGTCCACAGGGCCGGACATCTCCCTCGGACGGACATGGGCGCGGCTGGGTGGTCCTTTTCGATCGGATGTGGAACTCCAAATGTCAGGTTCCGAACAGACATATCCATAGATGCAACATTTTGCTGATGAATGGGATGGGTATATTGTAGTATTCGTACAAGTAACCTTAACAATATCCGTAAGGATACAGTCGTTATCTACTCTAGTGTTGCATTGTGTACCATTCATGTTATGTGACATGCGCAATAAAGCGGAAGTTCCATGTGTGAAGACCTTCAATGGTGTGTGTGTTTTTCTGTAACACGGTTCAATCCGGTAAAGTATGCGCCATCCTGACAGGTAAATACTACAAATTGGCGACGAGGATAAAGTCAAACATTTATCATGGCTCAAGCGATAAGTTTGTCAGACTTTGGTGTTATTCAACAATTCGATCCGACACAGTTTAATTCGGCAGGTCAACGCTGGCAAAAATGGGTCCGGTCATTTGAATTATATGCTTAGGGTAAAGGTGTTACTGATCCTGCACAGATTAAGGCATTGTTTTTTACATTGTGCTGGTCCTAAAGTTCAAGATATATTTTTTACTTTACCCGAAAGACAGCCGGCAGAGGGTCAAAATGTATATACTGTCACCCAGGCAACATTGACGGAACATTTCACACCGCAAATAAACGTGTCTTGAACGTTCTCAATTCAGAGCAATGAGTCAAGAAACATCAGAAACAGTCGAAATTTCATCAGACGTATACGTGAAAAGTGAGACTTTTGTGATTTCGGAGATGGAAGAGATGGTATGATTCGCGATCAAGTCATAGAAAAATGTAGCTCGTCACATTTGAGAAGAAAGTTCCTAGAAAGGAGAAACATAGCATTAGTCCAAATTCGTGAATTGGCACAAACATATGAAATGGCACAGTTGGCAGCTAGTTCAATGGAAATGGGAGGAGATGGCAAAGGTGACATAAACAAAGTGAAAGTGAAAGTAACTTCAAGTCATTCCAAGAAACCAGGTCAGACAGTGGTTATCAGTCAACCGTGAAATGTTATGCATGTGGGTACACAGGACACTTGAAAAAGGATCCAAAATGTCCCGCCAAAGACAAGAAATGTAGGAAGTGTAATAACATTGGGCATTTTGAGAAATGCTGTAGAACAAAAAGCTATAAAGGAGCTAGAAAAGGAAAGGGAGGTTACTCGAACAATAGTTTCAAACAAGTAGATTCTGAAAATGAAACAGACAGTGAATATTTTTTTGGGGTGCAGTCAGGAGAAAATAAACCATGTACAACAGTGAAAGTGGAACTGGGTGGTGTTAATACAGAATTTCTAATAGATTCTGGTGCGACTGTAAACATTGTAAGTAAGGACACTTGGAATATGTTGAAACAGAACAAAATAAAAGTTAACAATCAAAACAAGAAACCAAGGAAGAAACTGTATGCTTATGGTATTACCACACCACTCACCTTAATGGGAAGTTTCAAGGCAGAAATAAAACTGTAAGCTGAACAGACATGTAAACAAACGGAAGCTGAATTGTTTGTCTTGGAGGAAAAGGGAAAATCACTGTTAAGTATGAATACTGCTATTGAGTTAGGAGTTTTAAGTTTAGGACCTGGACAACGAGATTCTGTGCAAATTGTTGATATTTTAAGGCAAATGTATCCAAAACTGTTCACAGGACTTGGTAAACTCAATGATTTTGAATTAGAAATACCAATAGATGATTCTGTAACACCAGTAGTTCAAGCTACTAGGAGGATACCATACAGATTAAGAGAACAATTGGAGAACAAACTACAAGAACGTCAGGATGTGAACGTGTTCACAGACCATCTAGATGGATCTCTCCTGTAGTGGTTGTTCCTAAACCGATCGGAGACATACGCCTGTGCGTAGACATGAGGCAAGCTACCCATGCTGTAATAAGGGAACGGTATCAAATTCCAACAGTTTGCGAAGTTCTTCAAGACTTAAACGGAAGTCAGGTGTTTACTAAACTTGATATTAACAATGCATATCACCAGATTGAGTTATCAAGCAAGTCAAGGGAAATAACTGCTTTCATCACACATAAAGGAGTGTACGAGTACAAAAGATTAATGTTCGGAGTAAGCTGTGCACCGGAAATGTATAACCGCATTATGAGACAAGTTCTGGACAAATGTGAAGGTGCCGAAAGTATTTTCGATGACATAGCCGTACATGGCTCTTCAAATGAGGAACACGACACAAGATTACACAAACTGTTAGGCGTACTCGAGGAACGAGGTTTAACATTGAACTATGACAAATGTCAATTCAATCTCCCAAAGATTGAATTTATGGGACATATACTGTCTGCAAAAGGAATTGGTCTATCTGATAATAAAGTGGAGGCCATGTTGAATGCAAGACAGCCAGAAACCGCAACAGAAGTTTGAAGCTTCTTGGGATTAGTTAACTTTGCTGGTCGATTTATCCCAGATTTGGCAACACTCAGTAAACCGTTAAGGAAACTGACCCGTCAAGATAAAAAAAAAAAATGAGTGGAAATTGGAACAAGCAAATGCATTTCAAGAACTCAAAAGGCACTGGCGAGTACAGAAACTCTAGGATATTTCAAAATTGGAGTCAAAACTCAAATCATCACTGATGCGAGTCCAGTAGGGCTAGGCACAACAAAAGGCGCATCATTTCATATGCAAGTCGGAGTCTCACTGCTGTGGAACGACGGTATTACCAAACGGAAAAGGAAGCACTCGCACTTGTGTGGGCATGTGAACGCTTCCACATGTACATTTATGGTATCAAATTTGAATTGGTTACTGACCACAAACCATTACAGTACATCTTTTCTGATAAATCTAGGCCGTGTGCTCGTGTAGAGAGATGGGTTTTAAGATTACAACCATATACAGTGCATATACTGTGAAACACATATCGGGTGTTAAAACATCGCTGATTCTTTATCAAGATTACTTGTGAAGGAGAAGGGCAAACAACTTCGTCGAGACAAAATAGAGGAGTATGTGAAGTTTGTTGTTGATTCGAGCATTCCCACTGCTATGACGACAGAGGAAATCGAGGAAGAATCCCTCAAGGATGCTGATCTACAAAACATTCGAGAGTGTTTGTTAAGTGGTAAATGGGAAAAGTTACACAATAAGAATTATCTGCTGATAAAAGACAAGTTGTGTTGTGTAGGAAATATTGTGCTACGCGGTACAAGATTAGTGATGCCGACATCACTACGCAGTAGAATCCTGGAATTAGGACATGAAGGACACCCTGGAATAGTCCTTATGAAACAACGTCTTAGAACTAAAGTATGGTGGCCCAAAATGGACAATGAAGTTGAACGATTTTGTAAAAGTTGTCATGGATGCCAGTTGGTCAGTATGCCGTCGAGACCAGAACCGATGAGTCGTACAGAATTTCAATCTGGTCCCTAGAACACATTGCTGTAGACTATCTTTATACCTTCAGGTGACTACATGTTGGTGTTTGTAGATTATTATTTGCGCTGTGTCGAAGTGGTTACAACAAAATCCACGACGTCTGAGAAAACCGTCAAGATGTTTAAGGAAGTATTCTGCACTCACGGGAATCCAATAAGTGTTACAACTGACAATGGACCATCACGAGCATCATTGTACAACTCCCCTTTGGCCACAAGCCAATGGAGAAATTGAGCGTCAGAACAGGTCATTGATGAAAAGAAATAGGACTTCTCAGGCAGAGAAAAGGAATTGGAAAGAAGAGTTACTAACTTATGTGTCCATGTATATTTCATTTCAACAAATTTTATTGACAGATGGAAAAGTCAGTTGGATTGAATAACAGGCTAAAGCCTATATAAATTCTCTCCATAGGTCGAACAAGTTTAACAAATCAATATTCATTATATGATAATTATGATATGTGATATGAAATTTTATAAACATATACACAAATGATATCAATAACTATATAAGGGGAGGTAACTCATTTGAATGAAATTATAACAAGATAACACAAGAATTTAGAACACATACAACACATCCACTCACACAAAGTACAATAGCTACAAACATAGTCAATGTTTAGTATATACATGTAGTTGAAATTAATTAATAATAAGTATAACTAACCGTGCACATACAAATTATTTAATTTAACTGCAGTTGAGTGGCTAGACCAAAAGTCCATGTGCAATTACTGCACAGGTCATCACCACCCAAACTGTTTGATGCTTAATATAATAAGGATATGGTCTATAATTGTAATGCATGCACATGATTTTAACAAATTAATTACAATATAAATAACAAACAAGATCATTGAAAGTAAATTTATTAATACTAAACTAATTTATTTCGCATGTTCAACTGGTCTCAGATATCATGGATTAAAAGCTTCAAATAAAATAGATGTCATAATAATCATAATAAACAAATTTATTTATTAATTAATTAGCATGGTCATTGTGAAGTGACTCACTATAAGATGAAGTTTTTGAATCTTTTAGACTTCCCTATAAAATAATGAATGTTATTTAGAATTTGCCTATTTATGAAAATATTACAGATAGGACATCCATATAGGAAAATGTCAATACTAATATGGTTATGATCATGTGTATAATTATTAAGAACTTGAAAAAGGTTATTACGTAGATCATTGTAAAAGCGACATTCAAGGAAAAAGTGAGAAACTGTCTCAAGTGCGTCTGAGCAGTTACAAGCAGGACTGTCTGTGAGATGGTCATGATGTAAATCAAATTTTAAATCACTGCAATAATTTCTAAGCTGACAAAGAATAATATTGGCCCTTCTTTCCCCTTCAAATTAAAAAAATTTGAGAGAGTCTATATCAGACACTTTATCTTTATCTAGTATATGTTTAAAGTTTACAAGTGTAGGAGAATCAAAAAGGTTAGCATTAGAATTAATTGTGCGACACATAAGAGGAAAGAAACTGTCATAATAGTTATTAGTTCTGCATAGTGGCGGGTTAAATTGCCTTGTGTGACGGAGAGGATAGTGATTTTGATTGGGAATGTTAGTAAAAGAAGTGAGTACATCTTGTAAATAAGTTGGTGCGTGTCCATGCATTAGTTTGTACATCATGATGTATTTGTGTTTTTCTCGTCTGGCTGCCAGAGATTCCCAACCAAGTTCGGTATACAGTTTATGATGTGAGGTTCCTGATCTGAGTCCTGTGATAATTCTTGCTGCTTCTAACTGTATGGATTCCAAAAGTTCAGATAATTGTTGGGTGCAATTATCCCAGACAATGTCTGCATATTCCAAAATTGGTCTTATAAATGCTGTATAGATTGTAACTAATGTTTTTCTGTTGACTTTAGTTTTTATGTAGCGAAGAATGTTAAGTCTGCTGTAAGCTTTTTCATAAATTATCTGAATATGTTGATTCCATGTGGCATCATCTTTGATAGTTAGTCCTAAATGTGTGTGTGATCTAGTGTCTGTAATTTGACTGTTTTGAAACGTTATTATGGGGTGGTTTGTGTTTTGTTTCCTGGAAAAGATTATAGATTTTGTTTTATTTGGGTTGAATTTTATGTCCCATGTGTTTGCCCACTCACTCATAGTATTTAGGTCAGTTGTTAATGATTGTGCTGCTTGTACCGGATCATTATCAATAATAACATATAGGGATGTGGCATCTGCAAAAAGTTTAATATTAGTAGAGATATTTTCTGTGACATCATTAATGTAAAGAAGAAAAAGAAGTGGGCCAAGAACAGATCCTTGGGGTACCCCTGCATTAACAAATTTAAATTGAGAATGGTACCCCTCAGTACAGACTCTTTGCATTCTGTCAGAGAGATAATTCTGGAACCAAGCAAGTAAATTTCCATTAATACCATATTTTTGCAATTTAAACAAGAGACCTTGATGCCAAACACGATCAAAAGCTTTACTTATATCACAAAAAATAAATCTTAGTTCTTTCCCCTGATCCATATTTTTGACAATTTCATTATATATAAACAATAACTGATTTACAGTTGAATCACCAGGTGTAAAGCCAGACTGATGCTTGGTAATAATAGAGTTTTCCACAAGGTAATTAAAGATATACTTAAAAATTATTTTTTCTAAGATTTTACTAAAACATGAAGTAATTGAAATTGGCCTGTAGTTTAAGACATCACTTGATGAACCAGTTCCTTTATAAATGGCATTAATATGTGCTTGTTTCCAGCTACTAGGTACTGACCCTGATTCTAAAGATTTATTGAATAATAGTGTGAGGCAATATTAGTGAGGAATTTAACTTTTTAACAATTTTTGGGATAACACCATCAGGACCTGGTGGTTTGTTTGCATTAAGAATATTAATTTGGTCAAGGACATCTTGTTGAGTGATTTGGATATTAGTCAGTGAGAATGGAGGTGAGTTTATGTGTTCTGCTGCTTGAGGAAGTTCAAGGTTTGGTGAGGATGAAGATATGTTTGTGAAGTGCTGGTTTAGGATTTCTGCTTTATCTACTGGATGGTGGAAAAATTGATTGTTAGTTTCAAGGGGGGGAATAGATGAGGATTTATTAGTGAAATTAGTGATAGATTTAGCCATTTTCCACCATTTGTCTGGAGGGACCCTATTGTCATTCAGTGAGTTTTCTAACTGTTCAATGTATTTTGATTTTGCTTCACGAATCAGGTCGATAATTTCATTCCTTAAGTTTCGAAATATTTGCCAATAGTGAGGACTGTTAGTTAATTTAGCTTTTCGGTGAATTCTGTTTCTCTGTCTCATCTTAAGTCTTATAGCATTGTTCATCCATGGTTTATCATTTGGACGTACTGTAATAGTCTTTGTAGGAATAAACTTGTCGACCTGTTCCGTTAAGTAATTAATTATAGTATTATTGAATAATTCAGTGTTTTGATTCAATGATAAATTAACCCAATCAACATTTAAAAGAGCATTATTCATACTTTCAAAGTCTGCTTCATCATATTTGAGAATAGTCTTTTTATAGGCAACATGTTTAAATACATTAAAAGATATTTGGGCATGTACCGATGAATGGTCACTACAAAATGGTGCTGAGACAAATGAACTTTTAATTAAATTTCTGTTATTAGAAAGAATAAAATCTATTGATGTTGCACTTTCAGGTGTGATTCTGGTGGGCTCATTAATAAAGCTAAATAAATTATGTTTTACAAGAAGTCGTGATAAATGATGCCCAGGAGTTAAATTCAACATGTCTACATTAATATCACCTGTAAGTATAATATCCATAGAAGTATCAATAGCTCTAGTTAGAGTTTCATCTAGTTTATTCCAATAATCAATATTACTATCAGGTCTATATAAACATCCTAGGAGAAATCTATGATTATTAATAAAAACTTCAGACCATAGCAATTCAACATCATCTCTTTCCAAGTCGGCTCTTCTTTTCATTATGAGTGTATTTTTATAGTATACTATAACCCCACCCCCTGGGCCAGTGGTTCTATCTTTCCTAAATGGGTTGGGATTGAATGAATGAAGTTTGATGTCATTGTTATTAATTAAAGGATTAAGATGTGTTTCAGTAAGGCATATTATATCATTATCTTCTAGCTCAGTTTCTATTAATGAAATTTTATTTCTTATAGAACGAACATTGAGATGAACCATATTTAGATTATCTAAAGGACCAGGATTACTTTCAATATCAAAACAAATGTAGAGGATAATAAAATGTGATACTAAAAAGTATGAAAGGTTATCAAAATTTGAATTCAATGTAGATATTAAACAAGCAAAGCAGTTAAAGTCACTACATTGACCACTGATAGAATGAATATATATGATCGATAATAATATACAAGAGTTTACGATGTACCGATGATCAACAATAACAGTAACAATTTGGATAGAGTTTGATTTACCCATCATCGATCTTCCACCAGTGGACATCATGACAGCACGCGTCGATCATCGGATGGCATATTACTTTTTGTAATGTGATAAATGAAAACCAGTTGAACATAGCTGTAAAAAAATGAGGCGGCACATAACACAAAGATACAAACACACACACAAACACACATCACACACATGGCGAAAAAAAAGCGGAAGTCATGTCCATGTATAGATCTACTCTGCACTCTATCACTGGGTTGAGTCCAGCTGAGCTGATTTTTGGAAGAAAAATCAGGTGGAAAATTCCAACCGTCTACACGACTTGATATAGAAATTAGAGACAAGGAAAAAGAAAGGAAAGTGTCGGGAAAGATTTATAGTGATCACAAGAGAAGAGCACAGGAAAGTGACATCAAAGTAGGGGACAAGGTGTTAGTAAAACAACCACGTGAGAATAAAACGTCTGCAACATTTTATTCTGATCCCGCGGAAGTCGTAGAGAAATCGGGAAATAGAGTGACATTCGAAACCAAAGGAGGACAAAAGGTAAAACGAAATGTAACGTTTCTTAAGAAATACAATGAAAGAGAGGAGACAGAACAATATCGGGAAAGTGACACACGACATGAATTAAACCGAAAGAAACTGAACCGGAAAATACACGGGACAACGAAATGGAGAACAATGATGAATTAGAGAAGGATATCATGGTAGAGGACGCGAACATGGACAAATTTATGAATGAACAGCCCAGACGGTCTGTAGGAACAGACAATTACCTGCTAAGTTCAAAGACTACCAAATGTCTTGGATTGAAATAAATGAGGCAAAAGGTCTCCGTGTTAAAACTAGAAAGTAGAACTTTTCTAGAAATATTATGAATCTGAATACATATGTCGGTATAGTCTTATAAATGAAGTAATTTAGGAGTCCCGGTTAGTTTTGCTTTAATTGTGTTTAAGAACAATTGCTGTTTTGTTTTAGGGTGATAATAGACTTTGACAATTGTAAGTCCAAGCATTACATATACGTAAACACATATAGTATTATAACTCGATATCTATCGGTTCACACTTTTCAACTGATGTAGATTATATAGGTCATTTGGAATTTATCAATGTTTATGTTTAGCTATTGGGTTAACTTTAATGGATTAAGTTTTTAGGTAAAATAATTAATTCCATATCAATGATAAGGTCGCATACAAACTTTCTTAATTATAAGATAACGTCAAGTTTATAAAAAGGGAGAGAATGTAGTAGTCGTACAAGTAACCTTAATAATATCCGTAAGGATACAGTCGTTATCTACTCTAGTGTTACAAGTGAAGTGATTCGTGACGTTTTAAAATTAGATATAGATATTTGTATAAATGTGTGTCGAGAAGGTTATCGGTATTTTCAAAGCTGTATTGAATTTGACTAAACCGATCAGTTGTTGGCACTACTGTAGGTAAGAATAAGAATGCATACTATTTAGTTATATTTTATTTCTCATATTTTAGCAGTATATACAAAGCTATTTCATAATTACGTTATGTGTCAAGAAAGGGAGGCGAATTCTTAGATTAATTCTTTATAGAGCCTTGCATGTAACTTTATGGTCACCATACTAGACATGGCTTTATTAATAGTTATAATTGTGCTTGTCAATGTGACAATGACATATGGCAAAAGTGTAGTAGATTCTGGAGTCACTCAACAAGAGTACAAGATCTATCCTAACTGCTCCGTCTTTATACCAGTCTCAGAAGTAGAATTGTATCATAAAGTGATCGAAAAGGCAACAAAGCTGGTTTTTGTTCATTTCAAGTACAATGGAACACAATTGGATGTGGTCAAAGTTCTGAACGACAAAGCAAAATATCTCCTCACATTGGGCAATAATGAAGACTACGCAACGTCATATATAAAAACTTTCATAGCTGGAATAGAAGAGATAGATATGACTCTTTCCACGACATCATGTTTTCAAGATACGGACTCGGAGAGATTTATCATTTCGGCGTTGATGGTTTCACAAGACTTTAACAAAACATCCATAGACTTCAACACAGGTTCAGACTGTTTAGATTCCAAATACTGGGTCTTCACTGAAAAAGGATATTTGGACATATGTTTGAGAACTGGCGAGATTAATGAATCGATAAATAATACATTTTTATTATGTTTTAATGCAATGTTTCTGACTTTATCAGTTATCGTGCTGAATATGTCACATTGCTTTTCAAAGAAAAATACAGTTTCATTGATTTTATATAGTGAATGTACCGCATATAAATTAACTAGTGACGACGCTGTTAGGGTAGCAGAAAATGATAATTTTCTGATAGGAGAACATAACGTTCCTAAAGGGATTATTTCTATATTGTTTGATATTTTATTTCCATCAATATACCGCTTCTATAAATATAGCCCAACAGAATCACTATCAGGACAACATGTCCGATCAACTTTTCATGTTTTGGCTGTGACTTTGCCTTTCATTCTTCTGGATGCTGTTGTTGATTCCGCGTCTGTCAAAATGGTTTTAGGTGTTTTGATGTTATTCTTGATAGTAAATGTATTTCCGCTCCAGAGGGAATTCTTTGATTTTCTAAAGTTTTTCATGCAAAGCAACACAGTAAATATAGAAAAGGAAAGCATGGGACGAGTAATTGGTTTCATTATCTGGTTGATGGTTTGCGTTTGGACATCTTTTATTCTTACGAAATTAATAACGATAACGTGCATTGCCTTTGTTATGGACCCTGTTCCTTATTGGCCGTTCGTAATGGCTAGCATCTTAGATTGGCAAATGATAAGTGAAAGACTTTCAAACTGGTACAAATTTTACTTGAAAGAGGTTTTAGATATTTCAAAATCCAAAGTTAATACTAATGTCGCTGATGACCTACAACCGGATTATTTACTTGTTCAATTACATAAACTCATACGTTCAACTGATCATGATAACCACTTAGAAGTTGCCGGAAGTACAATATTTGTCAGAAAAGGAACTTTCATGTTAACGAAGACTTTCTTCAATGAATGCGTCAGGATCGATAAAAATTACACCTTTGTGATAGAATGCGTGTGGAAATTAATTTATACGAACATTGTCTTGATTTTTGCGGCTTATATAATCACAATATTTGGCCAGGATGAACAACTAACAAAGCCCATAACAATGATAGCAGGTGGATTCATTCCCTTTATTCTGAACATGACCAACCGTAAACACATTTCATTACCTTCTGTCACGACAGATGCTGCATTGAGAATACACGTAAATGAGACTTTAGATTTGTATGTGGAGAAGTTTAAACTTGTGATACAACCTTAGGACGGATGGCAATAAGGATCGCGTCGAAGAATATCAAACATGAACTACTTATCTTAAAATATCATTACCTCTCGGATGGATGTGAAACGTGAAACTACGAAAGCGTTTAAGGAGCCGATCCCATAATTTGGTTTGTTTGGTTTGTTGTTGTTTAACGTCCTATTAACAGCCAGGGTCATTTAAGGTTTTAAAGGTGGAGGAAAGCCGGAGTACCCGGATAAAAACCACCGCCCAACGGCCAGTACCTGGCAACTGCCCCACGTAGGTTTCGAACTCCCAACCCAGAGGTGGGGGGCTAGTGATAAAGTGTCGGGACACATTAACCACTCGGCCACCGCGGCCCCCGATTCCCACGAACTGAGTTTGTTGTTTTGTTAACAAGCACATGTTATATAGTAATTCAATAATGATCGAACACTATATTGACATTCAGTTACCAGTTATTGTAAGATCAATTGGTTCTCGGTCATGGTTTGCTGTTGCAATGGTGTCCATTGGTGTGTAGTTATTTATCTTTCACACGACTAAACTGTTTAGCATTTATACCATTGGCATTGTTCAATGATATTGAATCGTGTTTATCGTTCTTACATGCAATTAAATCCTAACAGCTCATAATTAAAAATTGATGAAAATTCAAAAAAAAAGAAAAGGAAAAAAAAAAGTAAATCAACACATTATTGAATTGGGGATACCTAAACGTGATGGAATGTTAAGCATTAAATGTGATATTACATCTCTAAGTAAAGACACTGAGGTTGAATGGTTAAGTTTTCATGTAGCAATCATACAAAGTCTTGAAATGATGACAAAACTTGATTTTGTTATCGCATGTATAAATGACATGACAGCGACGAATAAAAAAACTACATACATGTGTTATTTTATCGTTTACTTTGGTAAATCTGTACATATAGGCACTGTACTAAAATCTGAATATTGATAGAGACTAGTAATTTGTTCAAAATGCAGAAATGGTGTCACACACATATAATATTCATCAATTATGCATTGGATTCAGTGCGATTTTGCTCCATCCTCATTGGTTAAAACATGTTCACGTGGAGGTTGACATTATACAAGTATTGCCTTTTGTGTTCGGTGTGCACGGAACACAAATGACGAAGTTTTGTAATATGGCCAACTAAAACAAATGAAAAAAAGTCCCAATTTTGTCCATATCATGTTGACTAAGGTTTTTAAAGTCGCCATGAAGAATGACCTTTGGCACTTAAATATTGCAGGAATAGTTTTGTTGCAACTGAAGTATTTATCCAGGTGTTCTACACGTCTTCTTTCAAGATATCTTGTAATTCCTCTTTGTTTATTGTAGCGAAACGTTCTTGGGGTATCTTGTCTACCATATTGTCATTGGCTTCCTGGTTGGCCGTAGTCCAAAGTTGCGTGATTGGAGGAAAGATTGCCGACCTGTTCTACTCACTGATAGGTTCTTTTGAGGAAAATAGGAAATTGGCCAATGAAAATCAAGCAAACACTCCAGCCGTATTACAATTTGTGATATAGACTGGATGTTTCTAGAAACACAAATTCAATATTGCGTTTATAACTTCATAATCACTATCACGTCGTAATTAACTTCCAAATGTATATTTGCTTTTATCAAGATAAATGTAATGTAATGCCATCCTATTGCAAACAAGTTTCATATCTAATATGAAAATGAAGGAAATCTTATACGGTCGATATGGTGAATTTTTTACCCATGTCAATGATTGATAGATATGACAGATGAAGACGTGATTTAAACTTAATCAATCGCGGGCTTTTACTTTGTCATGTTTTTTTCCTAACTGTGTCGCAATTCTGGAATTATGTGCGATAAATGTATGTCTCAAGAGAGCCTGTATAGATCATGTGTGTCACACACTTTGCCAAGAAGAACTTAGAAGTGCCTATATTAGGGCCATTTGTTTGACAAGCTATATCTCTATAAAAGCGAACACATAACACATTGACGTTTTTGGAACTTGAACTGAAAATAGCGGCTGTTTATACTGTAAATCAAATTTTAGCGTTAATATGCAAGGAGAATAAATCGCCAATTCAAATCCCTCGTGATTTTTCGTACGAAAATAACAACTCTGGTGACAATTATATCGACCCGGTCGTTATTTTTATTCGCTTTCATACAAATTTGCCTTAATTTCATATTACAATATCACATAATCAGAACCATATCTGCTGGCCACATGTTTCCGTAAAATTTTTGTACCGGACGTTAAAGTGATATCATTAAGTCGTTTAAATGATATCACTTAATCGTTTTGTGTCCGTGATATCACTCATGGATGTGTTCACACAACAAAAAAATATATTATCCTTATTACTTTCTCTAAGTGATATCAAGTTGACGATTGATGATATCATTTAATCAACTGTTGAATAGATGATATAATTTAATTAACAGGTGATATCACTGAGTCATTTAAGTGCTATCGTTTAGTCATTAAATGATGTCACTAAATGGGAATACTTACCAATTTATGGAATTGGCATTATATTGTCAACTGTAGGTAAGCGTTACAAGGTTATAGCTGTCCACTGGCGTATGAATATGACAGTAATACCTCTGCTGCCTCGGCTAAATAATTCCTATTGGTAATCTTCCATGCATTGCCGAAATGTCGTTACTGTTGACCCTTTGTCTTTGAATCGGTTTGAATGCAAAGCAATATTAATATCACAAAGGATTGCATGACGGCCCCTGATGTCAACAACTCATATCTTAAATCTTCAACGTACACCTACAGGGAGTTAACGCATGTGTATCAAACGTGGTGTGTGCCAGGTATATTATATTGTATTATTTAAAACCTATAACAGTCAAAACACCAACGTACTATAGTTCCATATATTTAGCATTGGGTTTGTTCGTAAACATATATGAGGTATTTCTGTTATGGCAAACCTTTATGTAATACCGGTCGTCGTAATTTACAGAATACTAACTAGCTTACGCAGGTGTTACTAGCATGCATCGAAGTTGATAGTCATGGTCTCAAAATACATACTTAGCATGGACTTTATTCATTGTGATTCATTAACCTACAATCATTTGGCTGTTTTGTTGTAGACCTCTGATGGGTAACACATGTAGGCCATAACACAGGCACCAAGAAATATTTTTGAATTCTTTAAATATACAGTACCTTATGGGTTGTCTCTAATGTTGCTAAATTACATCGAGTTTTGGTCAAATTGCTTCGTGGCCAAATACTATTTTGATACTTTTTTAAAAATCATTATTATTTATCATTCATAACATGATATCAAATCTTCAAAAGGAAATGTAAAAGGAATTATAACAATTCTCAGTTTAAAAGATGAATTAAATAATAATTGAAATGGATAATAAAAAAAATGATGGAATGCCAATCATTATATGTTATAATCAGGCCACTTGGAAACAAAAATCGAGAACCAATTGTTAAATTTCAGGTAACAATCATCTGTTTTGATAATTTGGTTATCTCACAAGCATTGATATAATCAAAAGAACGAAAAAAAGTACTAAATAGAGTATTGTCGTAGTGTCTGATTGTATTGGAGTACCGGGTATTTTGTATCTTCCGGTTGTATGAACCTTCCACTGGGATGCTTTTTAATATCGTTTAAAAAGAAAATTATTTTTGATCTGCATTTTGTAAATATTCAGTTGGAAATTATTTTCCTTATGATGACAGTTTTAGTTTATGGTTATATTGACCCTGACCCTCAATTGATGAAGAGGGTTGTTTCCAAAACAATGGTAAATTCGCTGCATTGCAGTAACTTTCATCCGAATTAAGGTGAACCTCTCGTTGTATAACTATAAAGAATCAGTTTAAGGATATGGATATATTAACCCTGACCCTCAGCAAGGGACGAGGAGTGGTTCCAATAAACTGCCAATTTGGCTGAACTTCAACAATCACAGCCATTATGATATGAACTCCTGGTGTCTGTCGGGCCTCGTCATGTCCACCTGAACTGAGGACATGTACTTATTTACTAAGATCATCAATGTTCTCAGGGATTTTAGAAAACTGACATGTTGATTTTATTTATTTATAATTGAACAGAAAGGAGGTTTTTTGTTGCTGTTGTTGTTTTTATTTTGTTGTTGTTGTTTTTTGCTTGTTTCTTTGTTGTTGTTTTTTTGGTTTTTACTTTGTAGGTTCTTCATAACCTAATATGGCACTCCTACCACACCATGTGATAAACAAAACAATACCACCCTTACAAACCTTTGCGAGGCGTCGGTTTGAATATTGCTTGACATTCATATAAGTGAAGTGATTCGTGACAAATTAGATAAAGATATTTGTATAAATGTGTGTCGTGAAGGTTATCGGTATTTTCAAAGCTGTATTGAATTTGACTAAACCGATCAGTTGTTGGCACTACTGTAGATAAGAATGAGAATGCATACTATTTGGTTAAGGATATTTAAGCAGTATGTTCAAAGCTATTTCATAATTACGTTATGTGTCAAGAAAAGGAGGCGAATTCTTAGATTCTTAGAGCCTTGCATGTAACTTTATGGTCACCATACTAGACATGGCCTTATTAATAGCTGTAATTGTGCTTGTGTCTATGACAATAGCATACGGCAAAAGTGTAGTAGACTCTGGAGTCACTCAACAAGAGTACAAGATCTATCCTAACTGCTCCGTCTTTATACCAGTCTCAGAAGTGGAATTGTATCATAAAGTGATCGAAAAGGCAACAAAGCTGGTTTTTGTTCATTTCAAGTACAATGTAACACAATGGGATGTGATTAAAATGAAGATTACGCAACGTTGTATATAAAAACAAGGGCCCAATGGGCCCAAATCGCTCACCTGCAATGCAGTGATCTTTTCATATATGGATCCTGCAGTTATTTGAAAGCATGCTACAGGACCAATATAATGTCTCTCTGCACTTTGCCTTTTCACTAAGTCATTTAAAGATTTAAGCATACTTGATCGACGTGACCTTGAATGTGAGTCAGGGTCATTCATTTGAAAAAACTTCACCCCAGCATGCTACAGACCCAATATTAACTCCATGGGACTCTTGGTTATTGAGAAGAAGTCGTTTAAAGATTTTAGCCTTTTTGACTCCTGTGACCTTGAATGAAGGTCAAGGTCTTTCATTTGAACAAACTTGGTAGCCCTTTACCCCAGCATTTTACAGACCCAATATCAACTCCCTGGGACTCTTGGTTATTGAGAGGAAGTCGTTTAACAGATTTTAGCCTTTTTGACTCCTGTGACCTTGAATGAAGGTCAAGGTGATTCATTTGAACAAACTTGAGAGCCCTTCACCCCAGTATGCAACAGGCCAAATATTAGGTCTCTAGGACTGTTGGTTATTGAGAAGAAGTCATTTAAAAAAATTAGCCTTTTTGACTCCTGTGACCTTGAATGAAGGTCAAGGTCATTCGATTGAACCAACTTGATAGCCCTTTACCGCAGAATGCTACAGACCCAATAGCAACTCCCTGGGACTCTTGGTTATTGAGAGGAAGTCGTTTAAAAGATTTTAGGCTTTTTGGCCCCTGGGACATTGAATGAAGGTCAAGGTCATTCATTTGAACAAACTTTGTAGCGCTTTACCCCAGCATGCTACAGACCCAATATCAACTCCCTGGGACTCTTGGTTATTGAGATTAAGTCATTTAAGGGTTTAAGCCTTTTTGACCCCTGTGACCTTGAATGAAGGTCAAGGTCATTTATTTGAACAAACTTGGTAGCCCTTTACCGCAGCATGCTACAGACCCAACATCAACTCCCTGGGACTCTTGGTTATTGAGAGGAAGTCGTTTAAAGAGTTTAGCTTTTTTGACTCCTGTGACCTTGAATGAAGGTCAAGGTCATTCATTTGAACAAACTTGGTAGCCCTTCACCCTAGCATGCTACAGGCCAAATATTAGTTCTCTGGGCCTTTTGGTTATTGAGAAGAAATCGTTTAAAGATTTTAGTCTTTTTGACTCCTGTGACCTTGAATGAAGGTCAAGGTCATTCATTTGAACAAACTTTGTAGCCCTTTACCCCAGCATGCTACAGACCCAATATCAACTCACTGGGACTCTTGGTTATTGAGAAGAAGTCGTTTAAAGATTTTAGCCTTTTTGACTCCTGTGACCTTGAATGAAGGTCAAGGTCATTCATTTGAACAAACTTGGTAGCCCTTCATCCCAGCATGCTACAGACCCAATATCAACTCCCTGGGACTCTTGGTTATTGACGGACGGACGGACGGACGGACGGACGGACACGGACGGACGGACGCCGCGCCACGGCATAAGCTCACTTGCCCTTCGGGCAGGTGAGCTAACTATCATAGCTGGAATAGAAGAGAGAAATATGAACCTAACTAACTCATCATGTTTTCAAGATACGATCTCTGAGAGATTTGTCGTTTCGGCGATGATGGTTTCACAAGACTTCAACAAAACATCCATAGATTTCAACACAAGTTCAGACAGTTTATATTCCAAATACTTGGTCTGCACTGAAAAAGAATATTTGTACATATGTGTGAGAGCTGGTGAGATTGGTGAACCGATAGCAAATATTACATATTATTTTGTATGTTTTTATGCAGTGTTTCTGATAGTATTAACTATCGTGATGTATATGTCAATGTGCTTTTCACAGAAAAACAGTTTCATTGATTTTGTATAGTAAATGTACCGCATATAAATGCCCTACCGACGACGCTAAGAGGGTAGCAGAAAATGATAATTTTCTGATAGGAAATCGTAGCGTTCCTACAGGCATTATTTCTGTATTGTTTGATATTTTTATTCCATCAATATACCGCTTCTATAAATATAGACCAACAGAATCACTATCACAACACTGTGTCCAATCAGCTTTTCATATTTTGGCTGTGATTTTGCCTTTCGTTCCTCTGGATGCTTTTGTTGATTCCGCGTCTGTGAACATGGTTTTAGGTGTTTTGATGTTATTCTTGATAGTAAATGTAATTCCGCTCGAGAAGGAATTCTTTGATTTTCCAAAGTTTTTCATGCAAAGCAACCCAGTAAATATCGAAAATAGTGATTGGGTGTTTCCTTGTCCCATACTAATCGTACTTCAAATATTAGTAGTAGTTTTTCCCTCCTGTTACACCGAATATGAGAAAATCATGCGACTTACACGATTAATCGGTTTCATTATCTGGTTGATAGTTTACGTTTTGACATCTTTTATTCTTGCGAAATTAATAGCGATAACGTGCATTGCCTTTGTTATGGACCCTATTCCTTAATGGCCGTTTGTAATGACTGGCATCGTAGAGTGGCTAACGCTAAGTGAAAGCCTGTCAAACTGGTACAAGTGTTACTTGCAAGAAGTTTTAGAGATTTCAAAATCCAGATTTGACAGTGGTGATATTGATAACGCTGGTAACCTACAGACGGATTGTTTACTTGTTGCATCAAGTGAAAGCACACGTTTACCTGATAACCACTTACAAGTTGCCAAAAGTACAATATTTGTCAGAAAATGAACGTTCATGTTAACGAAGACTTTCTTCAACAAATGCGTCAGGATCGGTACAATTTACACCTTTGTGGCAGTTTGCGTATGGAAATTAATTTGTACGAACATTTTATTGATTTTTGTGGCTTATACAATCACAATATTTGGCCAGGAAGGACAACTAACAATGGCCCTTACATCGGTAGCGGGCGGAGTCATTTCCTTTATTCTGAACAAGACAACCCTCAAACTCATTTCATTACCTTCTGTCGCGACAGATGCTACATTGGAAAAACACGTAAATGAGACTTTAGATTTGTATGTGGAGAGGTTTAAACTTGTGTTAAAACCTGAAGACGGATGGCAATAAGGACCGCGACGGAAGAATATCAAACATGAACTACTTATCTCAAAATAGTATTACCTCTCGGATGGATGTGTAACGTGTAACTACAAAAGCGTTTAAGGAGCCGATTCCCACGAACTGAGTTTTTTGTTTTGTTAACAAGCACATGTAATATAGTAATTTTATGATGATCGAACTCTATATTGACATTCAGTTACCAGTTATTGTAATATCAATTGGTTCTCGGTCATGGTTTGCTGTTGCAATGGTGTACATTAAATGTGATATTACACCTCTAAGTAAAGACACTGAGGTTCAATTGTTAAGTTTTCACGGAACAATCATACACTGTCTGGAATTATTGATAAGCCATGATCTTGCTATCTCACGCATAAAGGACATGATAGCGACGAATAAAAAATGCAACATACATGTGTGTTATTTTATCTTTTACTTTGGTAAATAGGTACCTATAAGCACTGTGCAGCGTCATAAAATGAACAAAGGAGCATATTTTATCATCTTTTTCAGTACTAAAATCTGAATATTTAGTTTCTATATTGATACAGACTAGTAATGTGTTCAAAATGCAGAAATGGTGTTTTGCAAGACACATATAATATTCATCAACTGAAGACCGACCGGTATCACTACATGTATACATTGGATTCAGTCCGATTTTGCTCAATTCTCATTGGCTAAAACATGTTCACGTGGAGGTTGGTATTATACAATTATTGCCTTTTGTGTTCGGCGTGCACGGTACACAAATGGCGCTGTCTTGTATTATGACCAACTAAAACAAATAAATAAAAAATCCCAATCTTGTCCAAATCATGTTGACCAAATTTTTTAAAGTCACCATTGCAAGATATCTTGTAATTCCTCTTCGTTTATTGTAGCGAATCGTTCTTGGGGTATCTTGTCTGCCATATTGTCAACAACGTGATGCCGAACAATCGTTTGTTTCCAGAATTCTGGTTGGCTTTTGTCCAAACAGATGATTGTTGCGTAATCTGAGGCCTGTTCCACTCACTGATAGGTCCTTGTGAGGAAAACCGGAAATTGGCCAATGAAAATTAAGCAAACACTCCAGCCATATTACAATTTATGATATCGACAAGTTTCATATCTAATATAAAAATGAAGGACCTTTTATCCGGTCGATATGGTGAATTTATACCCATGTACTGATGAAGAATACGATGTTGTACCTAGGTTGACATGTGTGAAAAAATAGATAGTCGTGATATAACCAGTTTTAAACATATCAATCTTAGTGCATTTGACATTCAGGTCAAATTTTTTGTGCCCCATCTAATATCGCTCTTGGGGCAAAATTTCACCAATATATCTTAATTAATCGCGGACCTTTACTTTGTCATGTTATTTCCTAACTGGTTCGCAATTTTGGAATTATGTGCGATAAATGTATGTTTCAATACAGCCTCTATAGATCATGCGTGTCACACACTTTGCAATTTGTTTGACCAGCTATATCTCTATAAAATCGAACACATTGACGTTTTTGGAACTATGAAAATAGCGGCTGTTAATACTGTAGATCAAATTTTCGCGTTAATATGCGAGGAGAGTCAATCGCCAATTTAAATCCCTCGTGAATTTTCGTACAAAAATAACAACTCTGGTGACAACTATATCGACCCTGTCGTTATTTTTACTCGCTTTCATAAAAATTTGCCTTAATTTCATATTACCATATCACATAATCAGAAACATATCTGCTGGCCACATGTTTCCTTAAGACTTGTCTATCAGGTATATACGTCTCTGGTGTAACTAGCATGCATGGAATATGATATGCATTGGCATTACTTTGTCTTCGTTACACTAGTCAACTTAACATTGAATAGGTGATATCAAACATCACCAAAAGTGATAGCATTTAGGCGTTTAAATGATATCATCAAGTTGTTTAAATGATATCACTAAACAGTTTTGTGTAAGTTATATCACTTATGGATGTGTTCACAAAGCAGAAAATAGGTTATCCTTATTACTTTCTTTGTGGTAACAAATTAACGACTTAGTGATACAATTTAATCATCTTTTGAATAGATGATATTTCTTTCATTGATAGATGACATCACTTAGTCATTTAAGTGCTATCGTTTAGTCATTCAGTGATGTCACTAAATGGGAATACTTACCACTCTATGACATTGATACTATATGACCTTAACAACTATAGGTAGGCGTTACCAGGTCATAACTGCCAACTGCCGTATGAATATAATAGTAACACTTCTGCGGCTTCGGCAACATAAAAAAGGAAAATAAACCTTCTATAGTAGAAAGTTAAATTTAACTGGTGTAACATGTATTTTCCTCATTATATTAAATATTAGTACTACATTTATCATTTTTATCTGGTTTTCAATTATCTTCCGCACTATTTTTTAAGCGGATCAATATGGTAGAGCTGTTAACAGTCTCACAGCCGAGGATTGAGGTCAAACTTGAATTTTGTTTAGTTAAGTGAGTTTTTTTTAATCCAAATTGGTAAATATAAGTATTTGACTGCTTTCAGTTGGTAATTATGGGCTGATAATTCCAAATGGACAAAGGCCACATATTGTCTTTTGATTTTTGCACCAGAGGTATCAAATATGCGCATAATGCACTCTATATCGATTTGTTTTTAACATGAATATGTACAATCCACATGTGCACATGATAAAGGACCTGTGGTAAGGCTTTTGATGAATTCAGAAAAAAAAACATAGGTAGGATTGTTTCCAGTGTTTACTTCCGTTTCCTCGACCCTTTAAAAGGGCCTTGTTATGTATGTATTTTACCAGTCGGTAATTGTCGCTGTTGTCCATACTGTAGGTCAATAACTATAACAGAAGTCACTCGTATGTTTGTATACTACTATGCTAAGCGTGTGTATGACCATGATCGACGTATAATAAAGTGACTTGTACCAGGAATACGGTGTGGTGTTATGACATAGTGTCAGAATCCAAGAACATCGTCGCCCAGATACCAGCAAATGCATATTAAAAAGCCCAGAATTCTCCTTAAAAGCGACTTTAACATGGTTATGTTTAATTTGGCTGGCGAAGTCCCAAGGATCGACTGGAATTCCGAAGACTTGGAAACGGAATGGAAAACATTCAAGCAACACGTGGAGTCCATGTTGACTGGACCACTAAAAGGTAAAAGCGAACTTGAAAAATGCAGTTACCTGATGATATGGGTTGGAGAGAAAGGTCGAAGTATCTATTCAACGTGGAACCTATCAGATGATGATGCAAATAAGTTAACCTCGTACTACACAAACTTTGAGGCATATGTAAAGCCAGGTCAAACGTAATATTTAACAGATATAAATTTCAAACAAGAATGCAAGGCAATGATGAGCTCTTTGAACAATTTATGACAGATATACAGATTAAAGTGAAAGACTGTCAATATACCAATGAAATGCGAGAAGAAATGGTGAGAGATAGAATTGTGATAGGAATCCGAAACCCCAACATTCGCGAGAAATTGATCAACATAGGATCTGATTTGACATTAGCCAAGGTTATAGATGTTGTGAGAACATACGAAGTATCACACAATCAAGCTAAAACTATGTCGTGTGTTAGCTCTTCTAGTCAACGCCATATAAGGAAAGAACTTTGGAAGTAAACAAAATACAAGAGGCAATACAACACATGCTCAGCCCTCGCGTAAAAACACCCGCGCACCTTCAGAGCAAGAGTCGAAATGTTCAAGATGTAGTTATGTCATGTGGTCGACACCACATAAATGCCCAGCAAAAGGGAAAACGTGTACAAGTGTAAAGGGAAAGATCATTTCTCTAGTATGTGTAGAACTAGATTGAAAAAGTACACACTGTCGAGGAAGCCGCAGTCTATTATGACACGGACAATAGTGAGGCATCATCAGACAAACTCTTTGTCGGACACATTGAAATAAACAATGTAACTTCAGATGATTGGTCAGAAAATATGGATGTGTGTGGACAGAATATCAAATTCCAATTAGACACAGGTGCACAGTGCAACATACTTCCGTACAACTTTGTCAACAAGGTATCAAAATACTGTGAAGTAAAACAACCACAATCTACATTGAGGTCATACTCAGGACATAAGATAAAATCTGAAGGTAAAACAACATTACCATGCACAGTGAAAGATACATCTGAGGTTGTCCAAGGAAATGGTAAAGCTATATTGGGAGCTCAAACCTGCTCAAAGATTGGATTAGTAAGAGAAAACAACCGTCGCAGGTGAATGAAATCGGGGAAACGTCAATCCCAGATGATATTAAGCATGATTATGGAGATATATTCAAAGGCTTAGGGTGTATGCCAGGCACTCACACAATCAAGACCGATAGTACCGTTACACCAGTTGTTGACGCGCCACGTAAAGTTCCGTTTGCACTCAAGGACAGAATAAAAAAGGAGTTGGACCGTATGGAACAGGAAGGTGTAATAGTGAAACAAAAAAAGAACCTACACAATGGGTTAATTCTGTGGTGACGGTAGTAAAACCTAACGGGAAGATACAGATTTGTATAGACCCAAAGAACTTAAACAACGCAATATTGAGAGAACATTTTCCGATGAAAACTGTAGAGGATGTTATCGCGAACCTGCCTCAAGCCAAAGTGTTCACAAAACTCGATGCTACTTCTGGTTTTTGGCAACTGAAACTTGATGAGGAGAGCAGTAAACTTTGCACTTTCAACAGCCCATTTGGGAGGTACAGTTTCAGAAGATTACCATTTGGTATAAAATCAGCGCCAGAAGTGTACCAGAGAGCCATTTCAGAAATGGTAAATGACCTAGAAGGATGTGATGCAATCGTCGATGATTTGTTGATATGGGGTGAGCCCAGACAAGTGCCGATTCCGTCAAACCGAGCTAAGTTACGTCGGACATAAACTGACAGATCGAGGTGTAAAACCCGATGACGAGAAAGTCCGGGCGGTCAAAGAAATGTGTCAACCTGAAAACAAGAAAGAACTTCAAACATTCCTAGGGTTTGTTACATATCTTGGTAAATTCCTACCTAACCTCTCAGAGGAAAGTTCACCACTTCGGAAACTACTAGTAAAAAAACACCGAGCGGATTTGGAAAAAGGAACAAGAGGATAGTTTCCAGAAATTGAAACAACTTGTGACTGAAGCACCAGTTCTCCTATACTATGATCCATGTAAAGAGATAACGCTAACTGTTGATGCTTCTACAGGACTTGGAGCAGCATTGATCCAAGATGGACAGCCGATTGCCTATGCCTCGCGTGCGTTAACAGAAACACAACAGAGGTACGCCCAAATAGAAAAAGAAACATTGGCAATAGTATTTGGATGTACGAAATATCACCAATTTATATTTGGTCGAGAGGTCACAATCGAATCAGATCACAAACCAATACAAGCGATATTCTGAAAACCACTCAACCGTGCTCCATCAAGACTACAGAGACTGTTGTTGACATTACAGAAATATACTCTGAATGTTGTGTATAAGCCAGGGAAGACCATGTATCTTGCCGATGCATTGAGTTGGAGCTACCTAAAGGAGACCAGATCTAGAGAGAACCTTGTTCCAGGTATTGATATTGAAGTAAACCAGATTGTGTCATACTTTCCAATTTCACAAGAGAAATATCAAGAGTTCAAACGCGAGACCTCAAAAGATGAAGCATTGTCACAACTCAGAGAAATTATCATCAATGGATGGCCAGAGAATAAACATGAAATACCAGAGACAGCTCACCATTATTGGCCATTCAGAGACGAGCTATCATTTATAGATGGCCTACTGTTCAAGAGCCATACTATCATTGTTCCCAGAACATTACGTTGTGAAATACTCAAAACAATCCATAGTTCTCACCTTGGAATCGTAAAATGTAAATCGCGGGCACGCGAATTATTGTACTGGCCGGGGATGAGTTCTGAAATAGAGGACACAGTGTCAAAATGTTCAACATGTGCCACTAACTCTAGAAAAAATCCAAAAGAGCCATTATTAATGACGGAAAATCCGAACAGGCCATGGTCTGTTATTTCCGCTGACATATTTGAATTTCAAGGACATAACTATTTGGTCACGATTGACCATTATTCAAAGTGGCCGGAGTTGTCCAAATTAGACGATATGAGTAGCAAGAACACTATGTTATATCTCAAAAGCCAAATGTCGAGATATGGCATCCCTGACAAGCTTATTACAGACAACGGTCCACAGTTTGCTAATGAGGAGTTCAAGAAATTTTCAAAGACATATGGATACGAACATACAACATCAAGTCCCAGATAATCGCAGGCGAACGGACAAGCTGAAAGAACTGTGCAGACAGTAAAAACATATTAAAGAAATCTGAAGATCCATATAAAGGCTTATTAGCTTATAGAAACACAGTCATTGAAGATCTAGGACTTTCACCAGCTTAAATGTTTTTGGTCGAAGATTAAAAACAGATTCAGTGGAACTTCGTTAACTCGAACTCGGATAACTCGAATACCCCGCTTAACTCGAAGTACATCGCTGGTCCCGGCCGAATTCTCTCTTTATCTTAGTAAAAAAAAACTCGGAAAATTCGAATTCGGATAACTCGAAAAACTCGGATAATACGAAGAAAAATTTGGTCCCAACAATAAAAATCCGACATTTTTTAAGAGCTAAATTCCGTTTGTAATACTGAACATATCGGCACTACGAACCTACATGCTATTATAAGTGTTTCATAAATTCATAAAAGAAATTGTCGGTTGAATCTTATAACAACAAGTCTTGGTGATAAAAATACATCAGGTAATTTCCCAAGGCGGTCGCCGATATCAGTACACACGATAGTCAACAACTTATCTACCCGTTCGCTCAAGCGGAACTAATCTCTGACACACCGGTAGATCTACCCGGCTGATGTTTTTACAGGTGTAGAAATGACACAGTCACCGGCGCCTATTAAATCTTTAAACTGCTGAAACAATAGCGTAATTACTGCCGAGGTGTTCAGAGTACAACTGTAACGGTCAGTGCTGTCTATTAAATAGTGTTAGTTTCTGAACTCCAAAAAATAAGTATGTGACATTGATAATCTATATATTTTAATCATTGTATAATTTAACAATAACGGATAGCATAATTGATAGCTTTTAATAGATTTTATTCGTAATTAGTGTCTCATAAGCCAATAATGGCTGGATGTCAATATGTATTTTATTGTTCTTAATTACATTTTTTAATCAAGTATTGTATTGACATGTGACACTCAAATAAAATAAAACTTGAACTTGAACTTGAACTTGATTAAATCGGATAAAACGCCAACTCAGTAACAGTAACATTTTATACGCACATGCGCAGCCCAACTTCCGGTGCTAAGACACATGGAAATGGCATGGTTATCAATAAAAAGTAAGTAGGCCGATCAAACAGTATTTTATATATGTCCAATAAAAGGTAATGGTTCTGTTACGTTTTGTATGCAATCTGTGTTAAACTTAAACGGTTATTTGTTTTGACATTAATAACTTGTTATTTTGTCGAATTCCGTTTTATCGTTTACCTTTTGCAAACATGACTTGCACATCAGATCGTTATTGAAGTGACTAAGTGAAAGAAACTTTATCGTGACTGTATATCGGCAAAAATACACCAAATTACAAGTGACATAACGAAACATTACATAGATATTTACATGTATTGACCAGTCTTCACACTAAACTGATGAGCGACAGAGCGAAGTTATAATGATTATATAATGTTGACAAATATTGACCAAACTTTTCACCAAAAACGATAACTCGCTTAATTCGAACACTCGGATAACTCGAAGTTTTTTCGTGGTCCCGTCGACTTCGAGTTAACGAAGTTCCACTGTATTTGGCTTTACACCCAATGACTCTTCTGTAAATCAATTACCTGTGTGTTGTATTGTCTATCTACCATACCATTGTTAAATGTCTTGATCAAAACGAAGAAATTAGATACATTTTTTGCGATATTAGTAAGGCATTTGACAGGGTTTGGCATGATGGTCTGGTTTACAAGCTGGAGTTATATGGTATTAAAGGTAATCTTTTAAACTGGTTTAATTTTTTTTTATTACACAGAAAACAGAGTTCAAACTGAAGGTTTTGTATCGACATTTGACCCTGTTCAAGCTGGGGTTCCTCAAGGCTCAGTCCTCGGACCACTGATGTTTTTAATCTATATTAATGATATTGTTTACTGTGTTTCTAATAAGATAAAACTATTTGCAGATGACACCTCTCTGTATGGTATATGTGATAATAACCCCATTGAAATAGCTCAAAGTCTCACTAATGATCTAATTAATATCAAACAATGGGCTAATAAATGGGATATTAAATTTAATCCTGCTAAGACAGAATCAGTTATATTTTCTAGAAAAAATAATAAAGATCACCCTGCTGTAAATTTTTATGATGAACCAGTTACTGAAAATAAATTACATACACGCCTTGGTCTAACACTCAGTGATGATGCCAAGTGGAACCAACACATTTTTAATATATATGATAAAGCTTCAAAAAGAATAAACATTTTAAGATTATTAAAAACTAAAATTGATAGGAAGTCTCTAACAACCATATATACATCCTACATTAGGCCAATAATTGAATATGCCGATGTTGTTTGGGATAACTGTTCACAAATACAATAAAAATCTCTTAGAATCAATTCAATTAGATGCTGCTAGATTAATTACTGGTTTACGCAAAGGTACTTCACATGGAAAACTATATACAGAATTAGGGTGGGAATCATTGAGTTGCAGAAGGCAAAAACACAAACTTATCTTAATGTTCAAAATATTAAATAATGAAACCCCAGATTACTTAAGAGAAATTATTGAACCATATATTCATGATGAAACCTTAGTTAGATATCCACTCCGTACAGTTCGATTATTTGACCCCCCTTTATGTCGTACAGTAACTTATTTTGAAAGTTTTTTCCCATCCGTGTTAAATGAAATTAATAGACTCGCTCCTGAAATCAGTAATATTCACTCCACTAATCAATTTAAAAACCTTTTAAATAACAATCACCATATTATATCCACTACAACTGATGTATTTAAATATTCTGGCCGGCGTGATATAAACATTATTCTATGCCAATTAAGAAACAACGTAAGTAATCTAAATTACGACCGTTTTAATGATCATCTAATTGAATCTCCAATGTGTCAATGCAATCAATCTGTTGAAACTATATCACATTATTTCTTTGAATGTAATTTATATCAAAATCCTCGTCTAGTACTTATACAACATTTAAATCATCCACATCATAATCATTTATGTACCAATGTCATTGTCAATGGATGTACTCTTTGTAATAATATTCAAAATTTTAGCATCTTGACACATGTCTCAAATTTCATCCTGCAATCAAAGAGATTTTGAAATCATGTCTGATGTATAATGATCTGATATTTTTAATATTTCTTTTTAACCCCTGGTGACTCCAATTATACAGCAATATAATTAAATAATTAAATAGACATCTAAATACATGTTTAGAATATGTAATATGAAATTGAGTGAACAATGTCTATTTATTCTTGATTACCAAATATACTTGATTAATGTAATAATGAACTCTGGGCAGTCTATTTTTACAATTTATCTTCTGTTAATCTATTTTATCTATAACCTTATTTGTTTGTGCTTATATGTAAGTGAGGTAATTCCTATAAAGGTCTTTTTGAAACAATCATTTTATTTTCAAGAGTTGGTGTAACTCTACTAACTTAATATGTTTCTATGGGATGAAATTGAATTTTGATCCTCTTCAGTGGATGGCTTGTGTGTTAGACATATGGACTTTATGGCCTGTATCTGTTGGGGGTAAAAACTCAATATCATCATATAGATACACATACTTTACAAAATAAATCCTTGTAATTATTAAGGAATTACCTCCCCTGATACCCTCACCAACCTTCCATATATGTATATAGGTCTATGTTTGTTTACCATCTGTTAATTATAAGGAAAGGACTAAGATAGGCTATGCCTGATGTCCAATCCTATTGACTTAACATCATGTCAATAAAATATGTTGAAATTGAAATTGAAAAACAGATATGCCAACAACAGCTCCACTGTTGTCACCTGATAAAATTCCAACATCTGATATCAAGATGAGACTGAAAATCAGAAAGGAAAAAGCCAAAATGTACTATGATCAGCATGCAGGTAAAGAATTACCTCCCATGGACAACGGTGAAACTGACATGTTTCAGAAGAATGAAAAATGGATACCGGCCAAAGTTGTTGCGAAACATTCAAATCCAAGATCTTAAATTGTCGAAACTAGAAAAGGAAAGAAATACAGGAGGAACCGAAAGGATAACAAACCAACACGTGCGTCGTTTCCTGAAAACAATGAAACCGTGTCGCGATCGGTCAACATACCTGTAGATAGAGTTCGCAGGAAGGAAAAGTCGAAAGATTATGTAAAAGAACCAATGGCAACAGGATGTGGCCGCAGTGTAAAATTACCAACGAAATTCCAGTGAAAATTTCGTGAAAGATGGTGAAAATCTGGTGAAAATTGGTGAACATTCTGTGAAAATTGGTGAAAATTCTGTGAAAATAGTAAAATTATATGAAAAGAGAAAATGCACACAGGAAAGAAATGAAACAAAACAGTGAAATGTGCATTTGAAGTGTTGTGAGAATTATGTCACATTATATTCTTTAAATTGTGCAAAATATGCATAAATGTGTTATTCGCAGTTTTATTTATTTTCATTTGCTTAAAAAATTGTGTCGTTGAAGAATTGAGGAAAGAGGATCAGACTTGACTATAATAACTAAAGAAAAAAAAATCCTGATGAACATTTTTTGGATTCATTTATGTGTTGAGAATTCATAATAATAATTGGTCATTTATGAACTGCTGATAATTGGACAGTTATACAACACCTACAAATGTATATGTTATTGTTATTCATATACATGTATATACAAATTAACATTTTGAATATAACAGACAAGAAGTTCAATTTTGAAATGATTTAATAGTACAATTTAATGCATGACATCATATAACATATAAAGATCAACTGTATTTGAGTTGAATTGACTCATTCCGACTTATATACTAGTATATTAATCCTCAACTTCGCTAGCCAAGGGTGTTCAATACGATACTCTCCTATTCAATAGTAATAGGAGAGTATCGTATTGAACACCCTTGGCTAGCGAAGTTGATTAATCCTCAGACCCGTTTGCACTAGTCTGGTATGTGAATATTTATATCTTAATACGAAATTTTGCTTAACTTCACCAAATAGAGTCGATAAGTTGATGATTCTTGTAAAGTTAATTGATTTCATAATGAGAACAAGATAGAAATACACCACGGATAAGAATGCGCGGTTTTAACGTGAATAGAGTGATACTAATTACCAACAGGTACGAATAATGGAAACACCGTATAACATGAAACGGCACTGGCATCTGTTGTCGACAAATTTGCAGCATGTAGGGTTCGCTTTAGATACACATGCTATCAGATTTGAAAATTTAAAAACCTGTCAATCATTAAAGAAAAATAATAAGTTTTTAAAGTGAATACCTATTCTAGGTAAATTTTCTCTTTTTCGTTTTTCGGGGGGGAGGAAATTTTTTTATATAGCCTCAAAATGGAAAAAATTCGGCTCGCTCCTACGGCGCTCGCATCATCACTAAATACCCCCCACGGAGTACGTCTAACCTCTAGATGATACATATACATCATTAAACCATTTCTGAATAGTCGACCCTGGAGTCTTTGCTTTGTAATAAGCTTTAAATTATCTTAAGACAATGTACAATGTTCCTGTAAATTCAATACAAAGATTAAATCAGAATTTCAAAAATATAGCTTTCACATGATTTGTCCATTTAAAACTTGTATTTCTATTTTTATGTAAGAGACACATTAATCTATAAATATTGCTAGAAAACTTCTAAGAAGAAATTTAGTTATACCAGATCATAGAAATTCTATATTTAATTTCAATACTAAAGGATATTACCTACTTCACCATAAACCATAAAGTTTAGTCAATTACGTCTCAAATTTAAAACACGTTTGCAAAATTGCAATTGGATTTTAAATTTTTATTTTCAATATCCCATATTACAGCTGAATATATAGGCATAGATTATACAAAAAAAATCAAAAATCTTTAATTGTAAGTCAACTGAAAGTATGATAACAATAACGCACTCCTTAAAAAACAAAAACACACACCGTATCAACAATAACACACACCATAACAACAACAACACACTCCATAACAACACTAACACACTCCATAACAACAATAACACACACCATAACAACAATAACACACGCCATAACAACAACACACACCATAACAACAATAACACACTCCATAACAACAATAGCACACACCTTAACAACAATAACACACTCCATAACAACAATAACACACTCCATAGCAACAATAACACACCTCATTACAACAATAACACACTTCATTACATTAATAACACACCTCATTTCAACAATTACTCACCTCATTACAACAATTACACACCTCATTACAACAATAGCACACTCCATTACAACACAACTATCACCACTACAACAACACACCATTACAACAACACACCACTACAACAACACACCACTACAACAACATACCATTACAACAACACACCACTACAACAACACACCACTACAACAACACATCATTGCAACAACACACCATTACAACAACACACCACTACAACAAAACACCACTACAACAACTGCTAATTTCTACATTATGTGAGTAGTGTTCGGATCCCCCATGTTTTGATAAATCTGACGATCGAACAGTGAAGTTCAGTTATTCACAAGTCATGTCAGACATGTTTGCGGTTCTTTCACATCCATCAGAGATAACATAAGAGTGACGATTTGTGTCTAGAATGTTCTTCTTATGCGTTTCGTGTTTCACCTTCGGGCGCAATTTCAAACGACTCTTTATAAGTATTCACGAGATTTTTTATGTAACATTTCAATAATTTATCTGTCTTGACATCGGGTGTTGGACCGTCTTTAACAATAACATTGCTCAAGATGAATGGAAGGACTCCACCCGCTAACGATACCAGAGACATCGTTAAATGTTCAACATCACCATAATTCCCTACTATAAAGGCTATGAAAGCCAACAAAATGTTCGTACAAAATAATTGCCATAAGCAATCTGCCGATAAACAAAAAGGGTTGTTTTCTTCACTCTTAATACCAAGTTTGACGCATTTATGGAAGAAAGTCTTCGTTAACATCAAAGTGCCTTCCCTGTTGATAAATATTGGAGTTCCATTAACTTCCAAGTGCTCACCCTGTTGTACCCGTGACAACTGATTTGGTACAATCAGGAAACAATCTCTTTGTGACAGAAGGATTCCTTCAAAAGAATGTTCCTGGATCATGGATGTCACAATATCTACAATATTGTTCAAGTAACCTTTATACCAATTTGATAATCTAGTGGATAGTTTTAACCAGCAAACAAAGCTTGTCGTTACTAACGATACATACGGGACAGAGTCTACTGTAAGGCTAATTAATATTACATATGTGATCCATGTAAGAAAGTTAGATACTACGAAGCACAAGAACAACCAGAAAGTGACATCTATCGTACAAAAGATGTATGTCAGGCAAATACGCATCCAATTACTGGTCCAATTCCGAAAGCTTAGGAAAGATAAATTACGGGAAATGTTGATACGAGAATAATGACGAAGTCCTGTAATTATCTTATACATGATATAAAACGGTGGGACTAGAACCATAACTATAATTTGTATGAGACCAGGACAATTCATCAAATCACCAAAAACACTTTCATTATCATGTGTAATGGAACGTTTGAAAAAAATTGCTAAGCAAGTGAATCCCGTCACGAACGGAAGCACCCCCAAGATCAACTTCAAATTAAAGAGCATTAATCCCGCGGCAGAAACAGTAGGGAAAGGAAAAATCAAAATAAGATATGCTACAAAGATGAATATTTGTGAAATATTTTGTGTAGTTCTGTTTTTAAAGAACGTGTCTACCTTTGGAAAAATACTTGACACATAAATGTCGAACAGTATAGAAATAATTCCGGAAGGCATGTTACTATTCCCTATCAGATCATTGTTATTTTCTGCAATCCTAATATCATCGTTGTCATTGCCTACAGATACAAATACGGTACATTTTGAACAGTTATACGGCATCATGCATAATAAATTATGCTGTAAAAAACGTTTGGATATTGTAAATACCAAAGTAAATGCTATGAAAAACATTGACAGAAACAATGCAATATAATAAGCTGTGAAAGGTAGTTTACGTATTTTCAGTTGACCACTCTCATTAATTCTCATCAAAATGACACAACTTATATTCCACATGCCGATCAGTGGTGTGTGATATATAATGCCTGAATTTGTGGTGTAATCTATAGATGTTTTGTTAAAATCATTCGATACCAGCGTAATCATACTCCTTATGTCGTCGGCTGTATGCGGTAAACATCCCACTGCGGATAAGGGCATACTTGTGTTTCCCACTCCAACGTTGAACTCGAAGATATTTTTGTCGATGAGAAATTTAAATACAAACCATTGTTCTCCATTGTACTCAAAATCAACAAGCACAGCCATCGCCTTTTTTTTGGCTTCATGATATAATTCCACGTCTGAGACTGGTACAAACACGGAGCATGTTGGATTTATGTCGTATTTTTGTCGAGGGACTCCTGAGTCAACTACAAGTTCGTCGAAAGCCATTGTTATGGAAACACACAGAACTATGATTAATAGAAAAGCCATGTCTAGAAGACCTTAGATTTTCTTACTGGACTCTAATAGCAGACTCATTCAATTCACTTTACACGTAACATGTGATTTATAGTTACAACTGCTTGATTTCAGTCTAGTCTTCTGATCGGTATGTTGGGTCTTGTGTCCGGTATGTTGACTCTTCTGATCGGTATGTTGACTTTTCTGATCGGTATGTTGGGTCTTATGTCCGGTATGTTGAGTCTTATGTCCGGTATGTTGACTCTTCTGATCGGTATGTTGACTCTTCTGACCGGTATGTTGACTCTTCTGACCGGTATGTTGAGTCTTATGTCCGGTATGTTTACTCTTCTGATCGGTATGTTGACTCTTCTGACCGGTATGTTCACTCTTCTGCTTGGTATATATTGACTCTACAACTCGGTATGTTAAGTCTATTGGTCAGTGTATGAAACTTAAAGAGTCAAGGCTACGGAAATGTACTCGTCTAGTGAATTTAACAGGCTTGGTTGTCCAACGGAAGAGTAAAAACTCCGCAAGGTCTTACAATGTCACAGATACTTCGACTTTCGTCTAAATCGTTTCCGCGATTTACAGTGCTAACATGCAAACCGTTGACGGTTCAGGATGTGTATAATCTTGCACCATCCGACAACTTGGTGACCCTTTTGTCGAACATCGTTGTGCAATACAAAAGACAGTGGGCGGGACCACGATACCAATTACCGCAGCTCATTATAACACACGAGCGAATCAGCGCTCTCGGATTGACAGGCCACGTGCGACAGAAATAACACCGATTGTCTGTCTTGTGGAGCGCATACAAGTATATATGTGCTACTGCATTTGAATAAAGGGTGGATTGTCAAAATGAAATATTTATGGGAATTGTGTACCTTTCCCAAGTGGCAAAAGAAATATCTTTGAATTAAAAGGACTGTTTTACTCTCAACGTAACCCAATTTAAGTATTGTAGAAAAAATTTCAAATCCCCAAGTATCACTAATTGGTTAATTAACCGTAGATAGACAGATGACATTTGTGTACGGTAAATTATTCTGTACATTTTCGGTGTTTATTTTAATACTGGAAGGCACAGAGACTCGTCTTATTCTCATTTGGGCACACATGTAGTTCTCATCGTTATATAAATTTTGCACATTTCTGTTGTCGGAACGATAGCGATAACGTGGAAGAAATTGAGGTGTTGGGCAATACTGTATGTCCCCTTGTGATAAATGAACATGGCGATTGTTTAAACATTTTCTCATAGATTTTGATTAAAGGAATGTTTTTGAAAACCCTAGCTTATCATTATTGGAGGGACTTAACATGTTACCTTGACAGAAGATCATTAAATGTTAACAAAATTATTCCATTTACATGTAATCAACTTCATATCCCTATGTATTGAACACGTTTCCGTGATAATAATAATATATAAATCCTACCCTAGATCCCTATTTTTGGGTCAATTTGAGAAAGGAAACCAAAAATCGTATGTGAAGTTTCTCAAAGAATGTTTGATTAACCGATCACGGGTGTCGTATCACTGTCGGCTGATTGTAAGGTCCTGTCAAACGCATCTGGTGTTGTGTCATAATTTGGCATGCTATAGTATAACCAGTGCCTTTTCACTTGAAGTCAGATTTGTCTCCGGTTGTGTGCAATAATGTAGGCTGTAGGAAAATTGCAAAAAATTCTACTTCCGTGAAAACACCAAGAAATCATGATGTACAGAAAAAACTTATCGACAACGTTCTTCATTTTATTGAATATCAAACATATATACAGCCAAGTATATATGCTAGAGAGATCAGGACTAAACTACTCAATGAACACGTGTGTACTGACGATACTGTTCCGTCAGTTAATTTAATAAATAAAGCTATCCGGGACGATTTAGGAATGTCACGTAAACGAATTCAGTGTACTCCAGCAGAATCGTTTACAGATAATGTTATTCCGACCGGAGCAGCTTCATTTTTTCGATGAATCTTCCGTTATTAAAACGGCAGGAAACAGGAATTACGGACATAGTTTTGTAGGTACACGTACACAGTTAAGTTGTGTTGTGGGGTTTTTTTTAGGGGGAGGGGGGGGGGGGGGGGATGGACTTCTTTGATATTATTCAGGGGCCGTCAAATGCCCTAGAAATGATCAACTTTTTTGACCAACTTTTACAACAACGGAATGAATTTAGAAATCCGATTATTCATAGGGGTGACTGTATTATTCTTGATAACTGCGGATTTCATCATCACAGGGTCGGAGAACAATTACTACGTAATCTTCCTGGTCAACATGGCGTGGAATTGTTATTTCAGTCCCCATACAGTCCGGAACTGAACGCTGCCGAGTACGTTTTTCACCTCACGAGAAACGGTCTACGGGAAAATGCTACGTTAACATATAACTTTACTGAACTCGCAACGACATTGGCAAGATTTACTGTCATTCCCAATCATGCCTGCGAAAAACTGTTTGAAAAATGTGGATATATATAGTGACTACTGCTTACATTTCTAACATATGTTTAGTACTATATATATATCGACACGGTGAAATTTAATAGAGAAGTCTAATAAAATCCTGTATATAATTGAACATTGTATCAATCTCATGTTGTCTGTTATTTCTGTCGCACGTGGCCTGTCAATCCGAGAGCGCTGATTCGCTCCCGTGTTATAATGAGCTGCGGTAATTGGTATCGTGGTCCCGCCTACTGTCTTCTGTATTTCACAACGATGTTCGACAAATGGGTCACCAAGTTGTCGGGTGGTGCCAGGTGATACACGACCTGAACCGTCAACGGTTTGCATGTTAGCACTGATATTTCTTTTGATTTTCCCTCTGTTAAACAACTATATAGATCAGAGTCCATATAAGACGCTTTTTTCAAACAGAATATATGAGATGTGACTATATCTAATATTAGATAGTGCCTGCCCTTCAGCGGATGATTTTTAATGTTTTGAATTTCTTATTTTTTTTGTTTCTAATCCATCTTCAGGCTGTGACTCAAGTTCAAGTGACTCTTCATAGGAACAACAAAGTGTTCTAATGTGACATGTCAATAAGGTATCTGTCTTAACATCAGGCATTGAAACGTCTTTAAGAACATAATTGTTCAGGATGAAGGGAAGGACTGCACCCGTTAATGATATTCTTCATCACCAAAAGTATTTAGTATGGAGGCTACGAAAATAAAGAAAATGTTCGCGCTAATCGATTGCCATACGCACTCTGCCGATAAGCGAAAAGGGTTGTTTTCCTCCATTTTTATACCAATATTCACGCATTCATGGAAGAAAGTCTACCTCCACGTGGCAGAGCCTGGTAACATTCTTACAGATTTTTTCCTAGTTCGAGTTACTTCCCTTGTATTGCAGACAAACACTGGCGACAGAACCTATCAATCGCAACATCTCGCGGAAATTTCCCCGAGATGTTGCGATTGCGGTTCCTACCAGATTCTGCTAATGCATGCGCACCTCGATAAATCTAAAATAGGGAAAATCCCAACATCTCAGCTAGTTCACACGTGTCTGGCTATCTGGGCTATGTCATTCGTCTGCATGATACATACCAAAAATACATTGAAGTGTTGAGAAAGAACATGTCAGGTTCCGAACAGACATATCCATGGATGCAATATTTTGCTGATGAATGCCGCGATCCATTTCACGGTTGGGTGTATAATATTGACGATACCATCGACGTGATAAGATAACTCTCATATGCCACCTAGTTGTGTGCCATATATACACAAGTCCATGGCAAGCCGTTTGGGTTTTTACCTATTAAATACAGATATCTGTATTCAAAATAAAGATATCATTATTAATATAAAAATTAAAGATATCTCTATTTTAAGTAAAGATATCTTTCAATGGACAAGAATTAAAGATATCGCTATTTAAAATAATGATATCTCAATTACAATTAAAGATATCTGTAATTCAAATAGAGATATCTGAATTTGAAATAGAGATATCTGTAATTTAAAAGAAGATATCGCTAATTTCAGTAGAAATAGAGATATCTGTATTTAAATTAGACATATCTTTATTTAAATAGAGATATCTTTATTTAAATTACAGATGTCTCTAATTAAATAGAGATATCTTCATTTTAAATAGAGATATCTTTAATTAAATAGAGATATCTTCATTTCAATAGGTAAAAACCCAAACGGCTTGTCATACAAGTCACACTGTTTATTAATTGCATGAATCTACATGCCAGTTGAATGGAAACAATATAGATACAGATTCCTGTGCATATCGGAAAAGAATACAGTAACATTCCAGTTAAAAATCTGACAGGGAGAATAAGTTTATGTTTCGATGGTAAGCGCCAGCGATAAGTTGGTTATCGCACGACAAAGCCACAGAAAAACGAATTACTTTTGATTGTTAAAACTAATATATTATACCACTATAGGTTCATTTACTGCAAACGAAAATTAACAGAAAGACAAAAAATAAGTGTCATGCCTAAGACATGTGTTTGTTAACACTTGCCTCGTGATACGTTTTTTCTTTGCGACTTCCTCACGTGACGGACCATGTATCCTATTCGGGTTGCTTCCCTTAGATTAGTAGTTAATTAACCCGTTTTAGGTTTACACCCTTCACTAGTTGTAACCAAACGTTATGTAGTACACGTTCGCGGTCTGTGGGACCAGTGGTCAGTGTCTAGGGCTATAATGAGAAATGACGTTATAGTGGTTTAGAGACGCCCATATTTCGGGTTAAAGGTCAGGATTGGTCAATTGACCACATCTTCAATTTATACATATTAATTAAACCTTAGGGGATATAAAGACTTTGGCGTTTTGCATACGGAGTTCACATATGGAGTTCCACATCCGACCGAAAAGGACCACCTAGCCGCGCCCATATCCGCCTCAGGAAGATGTCTGGCCCTGTCGACGTACCGGATGGATAGGACAAGACTCACCTGAGTGGGGCCACAGGCACCGTACCGGAGGCACTCAACCACCGGTCCCCTCACGTCACCTGAACATAGCTAACGAAGTGGAAGGAGACGTAAAACCTGTAACCAACGAACCAACCATTGCATACCGAGTTCTCAAGTAGTTTTCAGACTAAACGGACCTGAGTGCCGTTCGGATGTAAACATGTAGTCTTATGCCCCTGTCACATTTTACCGGATTGGGCCACCGGACGTGAAACGGATAACATTTTTGGATATCCCGTGATGTTCGTCAATATCCGTTTTATGTCCGTTTTATGTTCGGTTCATTCGTTTCATGTCAGGTGATGTACGGTGCGTCCGGTGGTATCCGTTGGAAAGTTTTGTGCATGCACAAAACTTGAAACGGACAGTAACGGATAAGAATATTCGTTGGCTGTCCTGTGCATGTCCGTTTTGTCCTGTATATATCCTGTCATTGTTCGTTTATATGCGGTAGGTGTACGGGGGGCATGCGTTACCCAGTCCGTTGATGGAACTTGAACGCATACGCCACGCATAAACCGGACCTTCAGCGGACACATAACGAACACATACCGGACACATAACGGACAAACACAGGATGCTTGCAGGATTAACACCGGACACGACGAATAGACAAACGGATTGAAAACGGATAACACGCACAGAACGGATGAATACAGAATACCTACAGGATACCTACAGAGGGAGGAACTGACTACAACATTACAAGTATCAACTTCTACTTCTACTTCGCCACCTTCAACCTTCAACTGGAATATCATCACCACCTTTATCATGCTCTGTTTCAGTTTCAGTTTCGGTTTCCTGTGCAACAGCATCAACAGCATCGACAGACACTTCTTCTGTGTCTTGCGCTTTTGCAGGAACGTTTTTTTTTTGTTTTTTTTTTCTGCCGCGAGGCATTTTGGCGAGGCAGTCAGCACTGTAACTTTTTGACAACTGATCGCCGGAGAAATGCATATATCTTGTTTTTTTCTGCACGCGCGCGTTAATGTCCGTTAGGTGTTCGGTTTGTCCGGAATGCATCCTGTACACGTCCTGATTCACCGGTTCATGTTCGTTTGTTGTTCGTTACTCATTCGGAGACACCCGGTTGGTAGTACGGTAGCCGTACGTTACATGTTCGTTATTGGTACGTTTTATCCGTTCCATATTCGGTGCAAGTACGTCGTCAGTTTGGATTTTTCTACCGGACTGACAACTTTGCCACCGGATAACAAAAATTTCTATCCGTTGATATCCGGTACACCAATCCGGTCAAGTGTGACAGGGGCATAATTTTTTAGATTTGTTTAAATGCGCCGGTGTAACGTTGAAAATGCACTATTTTCAAAGTTACACCGGCGATAGTGTGGAAGATGGATGAAACTTCATAGAATTTAATTGTACCTTCGGATTTTTCCTGTGGATTAATAAATATAAGTAAACTGAATATCCTGTGTTTATCGCAACACAACCATCCCAAAAGAACTTTGACGTCCCGTGTTTATGGAGATCGGACGTTACATATAGTGATATACACCGGTACGTATCTCCAGCATGACACGAGAAGATGACAAAAGACAATCAATAAGCAGATATATTAAACTTAGATATTTATTTACACGACAAGAATTTAAACAGAACACTCAACAATACAAGGCCTACAAATACAAATACAAGTAACTCACATATTGCACTCTCTCATACACGGAACAAGAATCCCCCGACTTGGGCTACAATGTTCCTTACCTAGGACGACGGACAAAGGGACATAACGGGAAATAGACGACGGACACATATTATATACTCAGTACCTGACCAGTTCCTTCTTCAAAACTTCAGTCAGCGCTGGCGAGAACCCCGCGAAACGAAATATATACCTCCCAGTAGCCCCTCCCCAAGTCTGTATTTCCCCGTGCTACACGCGTAGCCAACTACCCGAGCCGGTGTAACGTTGAAACTGGACCCCCGTGGTAAATAGAACCCGGGTCCATTTATGGGATGCCGTGGAAAATGGAACCAAATATTAAATTTTCTTTACATATCCGTTGAAAATGGACCCCGTTGTTTATTGGACCACATACAAATATTGGATATCGGTACGAGTTTATATTGTCATAGACGTTGCTGCGATAAGATAGGCTTACCTGCTACAATGTATAAACGATATTGAAGGACAATGGTAGAATAAAATGGCGCGTGACCTTAGGCGACCTTTGAAATCATTATATATTTATATCAAGTATATTTGATAATGATGGATTATGTTTGCTTTTTTGACACGATATCATCATTTAACAATAATTACCAGTCAACGTAGATTTGAATTGGAGAAATGCTAATGTCTCGTCATCAATGTTTGATATCTACTTATCTAAGGCAAAAGATGGCACAACATTCTTAAGATAAGGAATATATATGTTTGGCTGCTACAGTGTAAATAATTATTTGGTTTGTACATATTAAGAACTATAGACAAGTTTTCAGACTATAGAACGATTATTATCACGGTGCATAACTATTGACATGGATGTACCGATTTCCGATGTACATGTATGTTAATGCACGAATTAATCTTTGGGTATATCGATTCTTTTCAAGCGCATTAATAGAACTTCCACCAATTACCTGTCACAGGAGAAATATCATTTGGCCATCTGCATTTTGTAAATATTCAGTTGGAAACTATTTCTTAAGGATGGCAGATAAAAGGTTATGGATATATCAACCCTGACTAGCAAGGGACGAGGCTTGGTTCCAAAAACTGCCAATTTGGCTGAACTTCAACAATCACAGCCATTATGATATGAACTCCTGGTGTCTGTCGGGCCTCGTCATGTCTACCTGAACTGAGGACAAAACAATACCACCCTTACAAACCTTTGCGAGGCGTCGGTTTGAATATTGCTTGACATGCATATAAGTGAAGTGATTCGTGACGTTTTAAAATTAGATAAAGATATTTGTATAAATGTGTGTCGTGAAGGTTATCGGTATTTTCAAAGCTGCATTGAATTTGACTAAACCGATCAGTTGTTGGCACTACTGTAGGTAAGAATAAGAATGCATACTATTTGGTTAAGCATATTTAAGCAGTATATTCAAAGCTATTTCATCAATACGTTATGTGTCAAGAAAAGGAGGCGAATTCTTAGATTAAGTGATATCAAGTTGACGATTGATGATATCATTTAATCAACTGTTGAATAGATGATATAACTTAATTAACAGGTGATATCACTGAGTCATTTAAGTGCTATCGTTTAGTCATTTAGTGATGTCACTAAATGGGAATACTTACCAATTTATGGAATTGGCATTATATTGTCAACTGTAGGTAGGCGTTACAAGGTTATAGCTGTTCACTGGCGTATGAATATGACAGTAATACCTCTGCTGCCTCGGCTAAATAATTCCTATTGGTAATCTTCCATGTAATGCCGAAATGTCGTTACTATTGACCCTTTGTCTTTGAATCGGTTTGAATGCAAAGCAATATTAATATCACAAAGGATTGCATGACGGCCTATGATGTCAACAACTCATATCTTAAATCTTCAACGTACACCTACAGGGAGTTAACGCATGTGTATCAAACGTGGTGTGTGCCAGGTATATTATATTGTATTATTTAAAACCGATAACAGTCAAAACACCAACGTACTATAGTTCCATATATTAAGCATTGGGTTTGTTCGTAAACATATATGAGGTATTTCTGTTATGGCAAACCTTTATGTAATACCGGTCGTCTTAATTTACAGAATACTAACTAGCTTACGCAGGTGTTACTAGCATGCATCGAAGTTGATATGCATTGCCGTTTCTTTGTCTTCGTTACACTAGTCAACCTTACTCTAGGCGTAAAGTCGTAATTTTGGGGCGTCGTTTTATCATTTATTTCCATTTAGTGATATAACTTAAGTCGTTTAAATGAAAACTCTCAAATTACTAAGTGATTTCACTTAAATGACTAAGTGATAAAACGTTGAGGATTGAATAGGTGATATCACCAAAAGTGATAAAATTTAGGCGTTTGAATGATATCATCAAGTTGTTTAAATGATATCACTAAACAGTTTGGTGTAAGTTATATCACTTATGGATGTGTTCACACAGCAGAAAATAGGTTATCCTTATTACTTTCTTTGTGGTAACAAATTAACGACTTGTGATACAATCTAATCATCTTTTGAATTGATAATATTTCTTTCACTGATAGATGACATCACTTAGTCATTTAAGTGCTATCGTTTAGTCATTCAGTGATGTCACTAAATGGGAATACTTATCACTCTATGACATGGACACAATATGACCTTACCAACTATAGGTAGGCGTTACCAGGTCATAACTGCCAACTGTTGTATGAATATAATAGTAACACTTCTCCGGCTTTGGCAACAGAAAAAACGAAAATAAACCTTCTATCGTAGAAAATTGGATTTAACTAGTGTAACATTATTATCCTCATGTTAATATATATTGAATATTAGTACTATATTTATCATTTTTATCTGGTTTTCTATTATCCTACGCACTATTTTTACGCGGATCAACATGATAGAGCTGTTAACAGTCTCGCAGCCGAGGATTGAGGGCAAACTTGAATTCTGTTAAGTACAATGTTTAGTATTTATTTTATCCAAATTGGTAAATATAAGTATTTAACTGCTTTCAGTTGGTAGTCATGGGCTGATAATTCCAATTGGACAAAGGCAAATGTAACATAAAGCGGTAGCGTGCTTTATTAAATTGTCCTTTGTCGACTTAAATTCTGATCTACGTTTCCATCATCTATTTAGGTAAACTAACTCACAAAATATTTTCAGAACCTGATGCTCTCATAAAACAGGACGATACAACCTATCATCATAATGCTAGACGATCTCAATATATATACTTAAAGTGGACGTTATTCATTGTGAAACATTTACCTACATTTGAATAGATGATATAACTTAATTAACAGGGGATAATATCACTTAGTCATATACGTGATATCACTTAGTCATTTAAGTGCTATCGCTTAGTCATTAAGTGCTGTCACTAAATGGGAATACTTACCAATTTATGGAATTGGCATTATATTGTGAAAGTAGAAAGGCGTTTCAAGGTCATAACTGTCCACTGGCGTATGAATATAACAGTATTACCTCTGCTGCCTCTGATAAATAATTCCTATTGGTAATCTTCCATGTAATGCCGAAATGTCGTTACTGTTGACCCGTTGTATTTGAATCGGTTTGGATGCAAAGCAATATTAATATCACAAAGGATTGCATGACGGCCCCTGATGTCAACAACTCATATCTTAAATCTTCAACGTACACCTACAGGGAGTTAACGCATGTGTATCAAACGTGGTGTGTGCCAGGTATATTATATTGTATTATTTAAAACCGATAACAGTCAAAACACCAACGTACTATAGTTCCATATATTTAGCATTGGGTTTGTTCGTAAACATATATGAGGTATTTCTGTTATGGCAAACCTTTATGTAACACCGGTCGTAATTTACAGAATACTAACTAGCTTACGCAGGTGTTACTAGCATGCATCGAAGTTGATAGTCATGGTCTCAAAATATATACTTAACATGGACTTTATTCATTGTGATTCATTTACCTACAATCAGTTGGCTGTTTTATTGTAGACCTCTGATGGGTAAAACATGTAGGCCATAACACAGGCACCAAGAAATATTTTTGAATTCTTTAAATATACAGTACCTTATGGGTTGTCTCTAATGTTGCTAAATTACATCGAGTTTTGGTCAAATTGCTTCGTGGCAAAATACTATTTGGATACTTTTTTTAACATCATTATTATTTATCATTCTTAACATGATATCAAATCTTCGCAACTTCAAAAGAAAATGTAAAAGGAATTAAAATAATTCTCAATTTAAAAGTTGAATTAAATAATAATTGAAATTGATAATAAAAAAACATGATGGATTGTCAATCATTATATGTTATAATAAGACCACTTAGCAACAAAAATCAAGAACCAATTGTTTAATTTCAGGTAACAATCATCAGTTTTGATAATTTGGTTATCTCACAAGCATTGATGTAATCATAAGAACGAAAAAAAGTATTAAATAGAGTATTGTCGTAGTGTCTGATTGTATTGGAGTACCGGGTATCTTGTATCTTCCGGTTGTATGAACCTTCCACTGGGATGCTTTTTAATATCGTTTAAAAAGAAAATTATTTTTGATCTGCATTTTGTAAATATTCAGTTGGAAATTATTTTCCTTATGATGACAGTTTTAGTTTATGGTTATATTGACCCTAACCCTCAATTGATGAAGAGGGTTGTTTCCAAAACAATGGTAAATTTCGCTGAATTGCAGCAACTTTTATCCGAATTAAGGTGAACCTCTCGTTGTATAACTATAAAGAATCAGTTTAAGGATATGGATATATTAACCCTGACCCTTAGCAAGGGACGAGGAGTGGTTCCAATAAACTGCCAATTTGGCTGAACTTCAACAATCACAGCCATTATGATATGAACTCCTAGTGTCTGTCGGGCCTCGTCATGTCCACATGAACTGAGGACATGTACTTATTTACTAAGAACATCATTTAATCAGTTTAAGGATAAGGATATATTAACCCTGACCCTCAGCAAGGGACGAGGAGTGGTTCCAATAAACTGCCAATTTGGCTGAACTTCAACAATCACAGCCATTATGATATGAACTCCTGGTGTCTGTCGGGCCTCGTCATGTCCACATGAACTGAGGACATGTACTTATTTACTAAGAACATCATTTAATCAGTTTAAGGATAAGGATATATTAACCCTGACCCTCAGCAAGGGACGAGGAGTGGTTCCAATAAACTGCCAATTTGGCTGAACTTCAACAATCACAGCCATTATGATATGAACTCCTGGTGTCTGTCGGGCCTCGTCATGTCCACCTGAACTGAGGACATGTACTTATTTACTAAGAGCATCAATGTTCTCAGGGATTTTAGAAAACTGACATGTTGATTTTATTTATTTATAATTGAACAGAAAGGAGGTTTTTTGTTGCTGTTATTGTTTTTATTTTGTTGTTGTTGTTTTTTGCTTGTTTCTTTGTTGTTGCTTTTTTGGTTTTTACTTTGTAGGTTCTTCATAACCTAATATGGCACTCCTACCACACCATGTGATAAACAAAACAATACCACCCTTACAAACCTTTGCGAGGCGTCGGTTTGAATATTGCTTGACATTCATATAAGTGAAGTGATTCGTGACAAATTAGATAAAGATATTTGTATAAATGTGTGTCGTGAAGGTTATCGGTATTTTCAAAGCTGTATTGAATTTGACTAAACCGATCAGTTGTTGGCACTACTGTAGATAAGAATGAGAATGCATACTATTTGGTTAAGGATATTTAAGCAGTATATTCAAAGCTATTTCATAATTACGTTATGTGTCAAGAAAAGGAGGCGAATTCTTAGATTAATTCTTTTTAGAGCCTTGCATGTAACTTTATGGTCACCATACTAGACATGACCTTATTAATAGTTATAATTGTGCTTGTGTCTATGACAATGGTATACGGCAAAAGTGTAGTAGACTCTGGAGTCACTCAACAAGAGTACAAGATCTATCCTAACTGCTCCGTCTTTATACCAGTCTCAGAAGTAGAATTGTATCATAAAGTGATCGAAAAGGCAACAAAGCTAGTTTTTGTTCATTTCAAGTACAATGGAACACAATGGGATGTGGTTAAAATGAAGATTACGCAACGTTGTATATAAAAACAAGGGCCCAATGGGCCCAAATCGCTCACCTGCAATGCAGTGATCTTTTCATATATGGATCCTGCAGTTATTTGAAAGCATGCTACAGGACCAATATAATGTCTCTCTGCACTTTGCCTTTTCACTAAGTCATTTAAAGATTTAAGCATACTTGATCGACGTGACCTTGAATGTGAGTCAGGGTCATTCATTTGAAAAAACTTCACCCCAGCATGCTACAGACCCAATATTAACTCCATGGGACTCTTGGTTATTGAGAGGAAGACGTTTAAAGATTTTAGCCTTTTTGACTCCTGTGACCTTGAATGAAGGTCAAGGTCTTTCATTTGAACAAACTTGGTAGCCCTTTACCCCAGCATTTTACAGACCCAATATCAACTCCCTGGGGCTCTTGGTTATTGAGAGGAAGTCGTTTAAAAGATTTTAGCCTTTTTGACTCCTGTGACCTTGAATGAAGGTCAAGGTGATTCATTTGAACAAACTTGAGAGCCCTTCACCCCAGTATGCAACAGGCCAAATATTAGGTCTCTAGGACTGTTGGTTATTGAGAAGTCATTTAAAAAAATTAGCCTTTTTGACTCCTGTGACCTTGAATGGAGGTCAAGGTCATTCAATTGAACAAACTTGATAGCCCTTTACCGCAGAATGCTACAGACCCAATAGCAACTCCCTGGGACTCTTGGTTATTGAGAGGAAGTCGTTTAAAAGATTTTAGGCTTTTTGGCCCCTGTGACATTGAATGAAGGTCAAGGTCATTCATTTGAACAAACTTTGTAGCCCTTTACCCCAGCATGCTACAGACCTAATATCAACTCCCTGGGATTCTTGGTTATTGAGAAGAAGTCGTTTAAAGATTTCAGCCTTTTTGACTCCTGTGACCTTGAATGAAGGTCAAGGTCATTCATTTGAACAAACTTGGTAGCCCTTCATCCCAGCATGCTACAGACCCAATATCAACTCCCTGGGACTCTTGGTTATTGACGGACGGACGGACGCCGCGCCACGGCATCGGAATAGAAGAGAGAAATATGAACCTAACTAACTCATCATGTTTTCAAGATACGATCTCTGAGAGATTTGTCGTTTTGGCGATGATGGTTTCACAAGACTTCAACAAAACATCCATAGATTTCAACACAAGTTCAGACAGTTTATATTCCAAATACTTGGTCTGCACTGAAAAAGAATATTTGTACATATGTGTGAGAGCTGGTGAGATTGGTGAACCGATAGCAAATATTACATATTATTTTGTATGTTTTTATGCAGTGTTTCTGATAGTATTAACTATCGTGATGTATATGTCAATGTGCTTTTCACAGAAAAACAGTTTCATTGATTTTGTATAGTAAATGTACCGCATATAAATGCCCTACCGACGACGCTAAGAGGGTAGCAGAAAATGATAATTTTGTGATAGGAAATCGTAGCGTTCCTACAGGCATTATTTCTGTATTGTTTGATATTTTTATTCCATCAATATACCGCTTCTATAAATATAGACCAACAGAATCACTATCACAACACTGTGTCCAATCAGCTTTTCATATTTTGGCTGTGATTTTGCCTTTCGTTCCTCTGGATGCTTTTGTTGATTCCGCGTCTGTGAACATGGTTTTAGGTGTTTTGATGTTATTCTTGATAGTAAATGTAATTCCGCTCGAGAGGGAATTCTTTGATTTTCCAAAGTTTTTCATGCAAAGCCACCCAGTAAATATCGAAAATAGTGATTGGGTGTTTCCTTGTCCCATACTAATCGTACTTCAAAAATAAGTAGTAGTTTTTCCCTCCTGTTACACCGAATATGAGAAAATCATGCGACTTACACGATTAATCGGTTTCATTATCTGGTTGATAGTTTGCGTTTTGACATCTTTTATTCTTACGAAATTGATAGCGATAACGTGCATTGCCTTTGTTATGGACCCTATTCCTTAATGGCCGTTTGTAATGACTGGCATCGTAGAGTGGCTAACGCTAAGTGAAAGCCTGTCAAACTGGTACAAGTGTTACTTGCAAGAAGTTTTAGAGATTTCAAAATCCAGATTTGACAGTGGTGATATAGATAACGCTGGTAACCTACAGACGGATTGTTTACTTGTTGCATCAAGTGAAAGCACACGTTTACCTGATAACCACTTACAAGTTGCCAAAAGTACAATATTTGTCAGAAAATGAACGTTCATGTTAACGAAGACTTTCTTCAACAAATGCGTCAGGATCGGTACAATTTACACCTTTGTGGCAGTTTGCGTATGGAAATTAATTTGTACGAACATTTTATTGATTTTTGTGGCTTATACAATCACAATATTTGGCCAGGAAGGACAACTAACAATGACCCTTACATCGGTAGCGGGCGGAGTCATTCCCTTTATTCTGAACAAGACAACCCTTAAACTCATTTCATTACCTTCTGTCGCGACAGATGCTACATTGGAAAAACACGTAAATGAGACTTTAGATTTGTATGTGGAGAGGTTTAAACTTGTGTTAAAACCTGAAGACGGATGGCAATAAGGATCGCGACGAAAGAATATCAAACATGAACTACTTATCTCAAAATAGTATTACCTCTCGGATGGATGTGTAACGTGTAACTACGAAAGCGTTTAAGGAGCCGATTCCCACGAACTGAGTTTTTTGTTTTGTTAACAAGCACATGTAATATAGTAATTTTATGATGATCGAACTCTATATTGACATTCAGTTACCAGTTATTGTAATATCAATTGGTTGTCGGTCATGGTTTGCTGTTGCAATGGTGTACATTAAATGTGATATTACACCTCTAAGTAAAGACACTGAGGTTCAATTGTTAAGTTTTCACGGAACAATCATACACTGTCTGGAATTATTGATAAGCCATGATATTGCTATCTCACGTATAAAGGACATGATAGCGACGAATAAAAAATGCAACATACATGTGTGTTATTTTATCTTTTACTTTGGTAAATAGGTACCTATAAGCACTGTGCAGCGTCATAAAATGAACAAAGGAGCATATTTTATCATCTTTTTCAGTACTAAAATCTGAATATTTAGTTTCTATATTGATACAGACTAGTAATGTGTTCAAAATGCAGAAATGGTGTTTTGCAAGACACATATAATATTCATCAACTGAAGACCGACCGGTATCACTACATGTATACATTGGATTCAGTGCGATTTTGCTCAATTCTCATTGGCTAAACCATGTTCACGTGGAGGTTGGTATTATACAATTATTGCCTTTTGTGTTCGGCGTGCACGGTACACAAATGGCGCTGTTTTGTATTATGGCCAACTAAAACACATAAATAAAAAATCCCAATCTTGTCCAAATCATGTTGACAAAATTTTTTAAAGTCACCATTGCAACTGACGTATTTTTCCGGGGGTTCTTCAAGTCTTTTTTCTTCAAGATATCTTGTAATTTCTCTTCGTTTATTGTAGCGAATCGTTCTTGGGGTATCTTGTCTGCCATATTGTCAACAACGTGATGCCGAACAATCGTTTGTTTCCAGAATTCTGGTTGGCTTTTGTCCAAACAGATGATTTTTGCGTAATCTGAGGCCTGTTCCACTCACTGATAGGTCCTTGTGAGGAAAACCGGAAATTGGCCAATGAAAATTAAGCAAACACTCCAGCCATATTACAATTTATGATATCGACAAGTTTCATATCTAATATAAAAATGAAGGACCTCTTATCCGGTCGATATGGTGAATTTATACCCATGTACTGATGAAGAATACGATGTTGTACCTAGGTTGACATGTGTGAAAAAATAGATAGTCGTGATATAACCAGTTTTAAACATATCAATCTTAGTGCATTTGACATTCAGGTCAAATTTTTTGTGCCCCATCTAATATCGCTCTTTGGGTAAAATTTCACCAATATACCTTAATTAATCGCGGGCCTTTACTTTGTCATGTTATTTCCTAACTGGTTCGCAATTTTGGAATTATGTGCGATAAATGTATGTTTCAAGACAGCCTCTATAGATCATGCGTGTCACACACTTTGCAATTTGTTTGACCAGCTATATCTCTATAAAATCGAACACATTGACGTTTTTGGAACTATGAAAATAGCGGCTGTTAATACTGTAAATCAAATTTTCGCGTTAATATGCGAGGAGAGTCAATCGCCAATTTAAATCCCTCGTGATTTTTCGTACAAAAATAACAACTCTGGTGACAACTATATCGACCCTGTCGTTATTTTTATTCGCTTTCATACAAATTTGCCTTAATCTCATATTACCATATCACATAATCAGAAACATACCTGCTGGCCACATATTTCCTTAAGATTTTTGTACCAGACGTTAAAGTGATATCATTAAGTCGTTTAAATGATATCACTTAACCGTTTTGTGTCCGTGATATCACTCTTAGATGTGTTCACACAACAGAAAATAGATTATACTTATTTCTTTCTCTAAGTGATATCAAGTTAACGACTGATGATATAATTTAATCAACTGTTGAATAGATGATATAACTTATGTGGCCTCTGCAAAATGATATGTATTGAAAATCGTCCATGCAATGCCGAAATGTCGTTACTGTTGACCCGTTGACCCGTTGAATCGATATAAATGCAAAGCAATATTCATATCACAACGGTTTGCATGGCGGCCTATGGTGTCAACAATTCATATCTGAAATTTTCAATGTACACTGTACACCTACAGGGACCACAGAATCAAATCAAAAATAGAATGTGGGTTTTCCCCGTTTGGGCAGAAGATTTAATAGGAAGGTGAATACATCGGGGCCTACTGATTGGATATTAAGGTGAGAGAAGTTTCCAAAGTTTTAATATGTGGGTCGGGCAATACATATAGATGTAAAATATATAGAAAAACAGTTATTTTTTTGCTAGCCTGTTTTTGTCAGGGGGAGGTAAGTAAGTGTGTATTTTGTTGTTAATTTAGATGAATTTTTGGTGCTGATTTCAATACAAGATGGCGGCCCCCATATAAAAAAAAGTTCAAATTGGTAGAATTTTTTATAATTCCATTTAGAGGTTTCCGAGATGACATACTTCAAAATTATTGCTACTGGACCAGTGTTGAAAACTCCATTTAAGCAGTACAGTGATAAACGTTAACATTACCGTCTATGGGAAATCATTTGGTTCCGTGGTCCCTACAGGGAGTTAACGCATGTATCAAACGTGGTGGGTGCCAGGTATAGTATATTTTATTATTTAAAACCGATAACAGTAAAAATAAATCGCACTTAGTTCCATACATGTATTGGGTTCTTTCTGTTCTGGCAAACATTTTTGTAACACCGGTCGTCTTAATTTAGAGAATACTAACTAGCTTACGCATGTGTAACCAGAGACTTGTCTATCAGGTATATACGTCTCTGGTGTAACTAGCATGCATGGAATATGATATGCATTGGCATTACTTTGTCTTCGTTACACTAGTCAACTTAACATTGAATAGGTGATATCATACATCACCAAAAGTGATAGCATTTAGGCGTTTAAATGATATCATCAAGTTGTTTAAATGATATCACTAAACAGTTTTGTGTAAGTTATATCACTTATGGATGTGTTCACACAGCAGAAAATAGGTTATCCTTATTACTTTCTTTGTGGTAACAAATTAACGACTTAGTGATACAATTTAATCATCTTTTGAATAGATGATATTTCTTTCATTGATAGGTGACATCACTTAGTCATTTAAGTGCTATCGTTTAGTCATTCAGTGATGTCACTAAATGGGAATACTTACCACTCTATGACATTGATACTATATGACCTTAACAACTATAGGTAGGCGTTACCAGGTCATAACTGCCAACTGTTGTATGAATATAATAGTAACACTTCTGCGGCTTCGGCAACATAAAAAAGGAAAATAAACCTTCTATCGTAGAAAGTTAAATTTAACTGGTGTAACATGTATTTTCCCCATTATATTAAATATTAGTACTACATTTATCATTTTTATCTGGTTTTCAATTATCTTACGCACTATTTTTTAAGCGGATCAACATGGTAGAGCTGTTAACAGTCTCGCAGCCGAGGATTGAGGTCAAACTTGAATTTTGTTTAGTTAAGTGAGTTTTTTTTAATCCAAATTGGTAAATATAAGTATTTGACTGCTTTCAGTTGGTAGTTATGGGCTGATAATTCCAAATGGACAAAGGCCACATATTGTCTTTTGATTTTTGCACCAGAGGTATCAAATATGCGCATAATGCACTCTATATCGATTTGTTTTTAACTTGAATATGTACAATCCACATGTGCACATGATAAAGGACCTGTGGTAAGGCTTTTGATGAATTCAGAAAAAAAAACATAGGTAGGATTTTTTCAGTGTTTACTTCCGTTTCCTCGACCCTTTAAAGGGGCCTTGTTATGTATGTATTTTACCAGTCGGTAATTGTCGCTGTTGTCCATACTGTAGGTCAATAACAATAACAGAAGTCACTCGTATGTTTGTATACTACTATGCTAAGCGTGTGTATGACCATGATCGACGTATAATAAAATGACTTGTACCAGGAATACGGTGTGGTGTTATGACATAGTGTCAGAATCCAAGACTATCGTCGCCCAGATACCAGCAAATGCATATTAAAAAGCCCAGAATTGTCCTTAAAAGCGACTTTAACATGGTTATGTTTAATTTGGCTGGCGAAGTCCCAAGGATCGACTGGAATTCCGAAGACTTGGAAACGGAATGGAAAACATTCAAGCAACACGTGGAGTCCATGTTGACTGGACCACTAAAAGGTAAAAGCGAACTTGAAAAATGCAGTTACCTGATGATATGGGTTGGAGAGAAAGGTCGAAGTATCTATTCAACGTGGAACCTATCAGATGATGATGCAAAAAAGTTAACCTCGTACTACACAAACTTTGAGGCATATGTAAAGCCAGGTCAAACGTAATAGTTAACAGATATAAATTTCAAACAAGAATGCAAGGCAATGATGAGCTCTTTGAACAATTTATGACAGATATACAGATTAAAGTGAAAGACTGTCAATATACCAATGAAATGCGAGAAGAAATGGTGAGAGATAGAATTGTGATAGGAATCAGAAACCCCAAAATTCGCGAGAAATTGATCAACATAGGATCTGATTTGACATTAGCCAAGGTTATAGATGTTGTGAGAACATACGAAGTATCACACAATCAAGCTAAAACTATGTCGTGTGTAAGCTCTTCTACTGAAGTCAACGCCATATAAGGAAAGAACTTTGGAAGTAAACAAAATACAAGAGGCAATACAACACATGCTCAGCCTTCGCGTAAAAACACTCGCGCACCTTCAGAGCAAGAGTCGAAATGTTCAAGATGTAGTTATGTCATGTGGTCGACACCACATAAATGCCCAGCAAAAGGAAAAACGTGTACAAGTGTAAAGGGAAAGATCATTTCTCTAGTATGTGTAGAACTAAATTGAAAAAGTACACACTGTCGAGGAAGCCGCAGTCTATTATGACACGGACAATAGTGAGGCACCATCAGACAAACTCTTTGTCGGACACATTGAAATAAACAATGTAACTTCAGATGATTGGTCAGAAAATATGGATGTGTGTGGACAGAATATCAAATTCCAATTAGACACAGGTGCACAGTGCAACATACTTCCGTACAACTTTGTCAACAAGGTATCAAAATACTGTGAAGTGAAACAACCACAATCTACATTGAGGTCATACTCAGGACATAAGATAAAATCTGAAGGTAAAATAACATTACCATGCACAGTGAAAGATACATCTGAGGTTGTCCAAGGAAATGGTAAAGCTATATTGGGAGCTCAAACCTGCTCAAAGATGGGATTAGTAAGAGAAAACAACCGTCGCAGGTGAATGAAATCGGGGAAACGTCAATCCCAGATGATATTAAGCATGATTATGGAGATATATTCAAAGGCTTAGGGTGTATGCCAGGCACTCACACAATCAAGACCGATAGTACCGTTACACCAGTTGTTGACGCGCCACGTAAAGTTCCGTTTGCACTCAAGGACAGAATAAAAAAGGAGTTGGACCGTATGGAACAGGAAGGTGTAATCGTGAAACAGGAAGAACCTACACAATGGGTTAATTCTATGGTGACGGTAGTAAAACCTAACGGGAAGATACAGATTTGTATAGACCCAAAGAACTTAAACAACGCAATATTGAGAGAACATTTTCCGATGAAAACTGTAGAGGATGTTATCGCGAACCTGCCTCAAGCCAAAGTGTTCACAAAACTCGATGCTACTTCTGGTTTTTGGCAACTGAAACTTGATGAGGAGAGCAGTAAACTTTGCACTTTCAACAGCCCATTTGGGAGGTACAGTTTCAGAAGATTACCATTTGGTATAAAATCAGCGCCAGAAGTGTACCAGAGAGCCATTTCAGAAATGGTAAATGACCTAGAAGGATCGTCGATGATTTGTTGATATGGGGTGAAAACATTGAACAACATGATGAACGTTTGAAAAAAGTTATTGACCGAGTACGAGAGTACAATTTGAAATTGAGCCCAGACAAGTGCCGATTCCGTCAAACCGAGCTAAGTTACGTCGGACATAAACTTACAGATCGAGGTGTAAAACCAGATGACGAGAAAGTCCGGGCGGTCAAAGAAATGTGTCAACCTGAAAACAAGAAAGAACTTCAAACATTCCTAGGGTTTGTTACATATCTTGGTAAATTCCTACCTAACCTCTCAGAGGAAAGTTCACCACTTCGGAAACTACTAGTAAAAAAACACCGAGTGGATTTGGGAAAAGGAACAAGAGGATAGTTTCCAGAGATTGAAACAACTTGTGACTGAAGCACCAGTTCTCCTATACTATGATCCATGTAAAGAGATAACGCTAACTGTTGATGCTTCTACAGGACTTGGAGCAGCATTGATCCAAGATGGACAGCCGATTGCCTATGCCTCGCGTGCGTTAACAGAAACACAACAGAGGTACGCCCAAATAGAAAAAGAAACATTGGCAATAGTATTTGGATGTACGAAATATCACCAATTTATATTTGGTCGAGAGGTCACAATCGAATCAGATCACAAACCAATACAAGCGATATTCTGAAAACCACTCAACCGTGCTCCACCAAGACTACAGAGACTGTTGTTGACATTACAGAAATATACTCTGAATGTTGTGTATAAGCCACCATGTATCTTGCCGATGCATTGAGTCGGAGCTACCTAAAGGAGACCAGATCTAGAGAGAACCTTGTTCCAGATATTGATATTGAAGTAAACCAGATTGGGTCATACTTTCCAATTTCACAAGAGAAATATCAAGAGTTCAAACGCGAAACTCAAAAGATGAAGCATTGTCACAACTCAGAGAAATTATCATCAATGGATGGCCAGAGAACAAACATGAAATACCAGAGACAGCTCACCATTATTGGCCATTCAAAGACGAGCTATCATGTATAGATGGCCTACTGTTCAAGAGCCATACTATCATTGTTCCCAGAACATTACGTTGTGAAATACTCAAAACAATCCATAGTTCTCACCTTGGAATCGTAAAATGTAAATCGCGGGCACGCGAATTATTGTACTGGCCGGGGATGAGTTCTGAAATAGAGGACACAGTGTCAAAATGTTCAACATGTGCCACTAACTCTAGAAAAAATCCAAAAGAGCCATTATTAATGACGGAAAATCCGAACAGGCCATGGTCTGTTATTTCCGCTGACATATTTGAATTTCAAGGACATAACTATTTGGTCACGATTGACCATTATTCAAAGTGGCCGAAGTTGTCCAAATTAGACGATATGAGTAGTAAGAACACTATGTTATATCTCAAAAGCCAAATGTCGAGATATGGCATCCCTGACAAGCTCATTACAGACAACGGTCCACAGTTTGCTAATGAGGAATTCAAGAAATTCTCAAAGACATATGGATTCGAACATACAATATCAAGTCCCAGATATCCGCAGGCGAACGGACAAGCTGAAAGAACTGTGCAGACAGTGAAAAACATATTAAAGAAATCTGTGGATCCATATAAAGACTTGTTAGCTTATAGAAACACGGTCATTGAAGATCTAGGACTTTCACCAGCTTAGATGTTTTTGGTCGAAGATTAAAAACAGATATACCAACAACAGCTCCACTGTTGTCACCTGATAAAATTCCAACATCTGATATCAAAATGAGACTGAAAATCAGAAAGGAAAAAGCCAAAATGTACTATGATCAGCATGCAGGTAAAGAATTACCTCCCATGGACAACGGTAAAACTGACATGTTTCAGAAGAATGAAAAATGGATACCGGCCAAAGTTGTTGCGAAACATTCAAATCCAAGATCTTACATTGTCGAAACAAGAAAAGGAAAGAAATACAGGAGGAACCGAACCAACACGTGCGTCGTTTCCTGAAAACAATTAAAAACGGTGTCGCGATCGGTCAACATACCTGTAGATAGAGTTTGCAGGAAGGAAAAGTCGAAAGATTATGTAAAAGAACCAATGGCAACAGGATGTGGCCGCAGTGTAAAATTACCAACGAAATTCCAGTGAAAATTTCGTAAAAGATGGTGAAAATCTAGTGAAAATTGGTGAAAATTCTGTGAAAATTGGTGAAAATTCTGTGAAAATAGTAAAATTATATGAAAAGAGAAAATGCACACAGGAAAGAAATGAAACAAAATCAGTGAAATGTGCATTTGAAGTGTTGTGAGAATTATGTGTCACATTATATTCTTTAAATTGTGCAAAATATGCATAAATGTGTTATTCGCAGTTTTATTAATTTTTATTTGCTTAAAAAATTGTGTCGTTGAAGAATTGCTTCAAAAATTATATCCGCTCGATTGCCATTCTTCAATTCCATTCATGAAAGAGGGAAAGATGATCAGACTTGGCTATAATAACTAAAGAAAAAAATCCTGATGAACATTTTTTGGATTCATTTATGTGTTGAGAATTCATAATAATAATTGGTCATTTATGAACTGCTGATAATTGGACAGTTATACAACACCTACAAATGTAGATGTTATTGGTATTCATATATATATAAATTAACATCTTGAATATAACAGACAACAAGTTCAATTTTGAAATGATTTAATAGTACAATTTAATGCATGACATTATATAACATATAAAGATCAACTGTATTTGAGTTGAATTGACTCATTCCGACTTATATACTAGTATATTAATCCTAAGACCTGTGTGTCGGTCGTTTGCACTAGTCTGGTATGTCAATATTTATATCTTAATACGAAATTTTGCTTAACGTCACCAAATAGAGTCGATAAGTTGATGATTCTTGTAAAGTTAATTGATTTCATAATGAGAACAAGATAGAAACACAACACGGATAAGAATGTGAGGTTTTAACGTGAATAGAGTAATACTTATTACCAACAGGTACGAATAATGGAAACACCATATAACATGAAACGGCACTGGCATCTGTTGTCGACAAATTTGCAGCATGTAGGGTTCGCTTTAGATACACATTCTATCAGATTTGAAAATTTAAAAACCTGACAATCATTAAGGAAAAATAATAAGTTTTTAAAGTGAATACCTATTCTAGGTAAATTTTCTCTTTTTCGTTTTTCGGGGGGAGGAATTTTTTTTATATAGCCTAAAAATGGGAAAAAAATCGGGTCGCTCCTACGGCGCTCGCATCATCAAACCCTCACCCCCCCCCCCCCCCCCCCCCCCCCCCCCCCACCCCCTTTTTCGAATCTTGGATTCCACGCCCTGACAGTTGAACGTCATAGCGGAAGCCTTTAGTAAGGAATTTGGCTGTATCTTCCTTAATTTTCAGTTTGTTTAATCAGATTGTGAGTCCTTTTACTGTTGATTTATTTGCCAGTTTGAACAACTTCAAAGTGAATAAATTCTATTTAAAATTGTGGAATCCTAAATGTTCTTGTGCAGACGCATTTTCCTTTATGTGGTCGAATGAAAATTGTTGGGTAGTACCTCCGGTACACTTAGTGAATCGGGTTTTAAAACAACTACGTTTTCACAACGCATACGGTGTTCTGATCGTCCCAAAATGGCGTTCAGCAGCCTTTTGACCGGCTTTGACAGACAGTAGTATTATGTCGAGTACTCTAAGCCACAAGGCTTATTCGTAGCAGGTTCAGATAAAAACAGCATTTTTGCGAGAGGACAGTTTGCAAGCAACATGCTAGTGTTAAAAATGGAATTTAAATTGTGTTAAAAAAAAAAAAAAATGAAAAAAAAAAAAAAACAGTGCACGATTGTTGACGGTTCTGGTCATTTTATTATATATTGCTAAAAATTACAAAAAATATGTATTAGTTGTATTTGAAGGGTGAGATTGGGATATATACGGTCAAGTTGCATATCGTCCAGTACGATTCACTAGGACATGAAGTAATTTTTGTAAACCCTTTTAAGATGTTCGAGTTGAATTTGGGATATGTACGTTCAGGTTACATATCGCCCACTATGACATATGATATTGTGTTATTAACTGAGCAAACAAAATCCATTTTTGTAAATTATCAACGGCTTTAACACGTTTGAAACTGAACTGATATATTTTTGATAATTCATATGGGTAACGATATGGCAAGAAGTTATCAATGGTACATTTATAGTGTTTGTCTAAAGAATTTTACCGCCAGTTCTTTTTGCTTCACAGGCGTTTGGCTTGTTCAGTCAGAATCAATGGAAGGATGAGAATGTTTACGCTTACCATCGATCACTGGGTTCAGTCATCGGTACACTTCACGATACAGTGATGCAAGCTCGTTCAGCATCTTCAAACCGGAAGTACAAGGCCTATTTAGACAAGTTTGTGTCGTGGGGTCGAACCTTCAATTTCCCCATTTTTCCTGCCTCACTGTCATACGTCGCTCTATTTCCGGGGAGTCCTGTACACAACGTATATCGACTTCAGTTTTGGACGCTTATTTCTACGCTGTCAACTGGTTGCGTAAGATAGCTTCAGTTCCTAATCCCTGTGACGACAGTTTTCTCGGACTTATAATTGAGGGCGCTAAGAGGCAATTTTCGAAGTCCAGCAATAAGAAAGAGCCTATAACCGTTGAAATTTTAGAGAGAATTGTGGACTTCTTACAACTTAATTTCCAGGACGTGTGGGTACTCAGGACGATCACCTTATGTCTATTAGGGTTGTCGGTGTTTTTTTTAGATACAGTGGATTAGTAACATTCGTATGCGGGATTATAAGACTCTTTCATATGTGTATATGTAGGATAGGGATATTCCACCCGAGGGGTCACAAAATGTGGTGAAACCCGAGGCTTGCCGAGGGTTTTACCACATTTTGTGATCCCGAGGGTGGAATATCCCTATCCTACATACACACATAATGAAAGAGTCTTTTTCTCTCATATCATTACCGAATTTCTGGCGAAAGTGTCCCTCAGCCATCCATTTTCTTCCAATTTTTTAATTTCTTTATTTGACGTTTTTACTAAATATACTTGTGATATTCTGAAAGATCATACCCTATTTTGACAAACTATGTTTGTACACAAATTTCATTCATTTTGTGGTTAAGTGATGAACGAATGAACAATTCGCCGATAAAAATTACCGTAACTTGACCGACTTTTACGTGGCCGTGATCAAATTGTCAACATCCGAGAAAAAGAAGTTCTATCAACAATACTGAAAGCCAACGCTGAAATGAGTTTTCCAACTTCACATATAATTTGATTTGCACCTCGACATATTTAATCATTTCACAGAACACACTGTACTTTTAAATGTCAAGTCAATTTTTTTTATAAAATACTACGTCACTGCATGACGTCACGACTGTCATTGGAATTCCATTCATAGTTCAAGGATATTGAGAGTGATGTCGATCTCGATCGCCATGACGCGGCGATGTTTCGTGGCTGGTAATTTTAAATTCACTGTGATTTTGGCAACTTCGTGTGTGAACCAGCGAACAGTGACTCTATACGAGTATTCGATCTTTTCTGTGACATAGGATTATATGTGTTTAACCGGTTGTCTTGATGGAATGACGAAAGTAGGTCAGTCGATAACTATGATCATATTGAAAGGCTAGGATGGCAGTTAGTTTTCATGGTTACTCTACACAAATATAGACTCTGAGTTACAATTAAAATAAATATTTTTATATGAACATCGAGGGGTGTCATTTTTACCGAATGTTCGTTCATTTAAGAGCCAATTCCCAACTTCCAAATACACAGGTTACTGAGTAGGCCTAACAGGTTACTGACAGTAGCCTACAGTAGAGTAAACAAATTCCAGGGCCCCCTGCTGACGCAAACGGAACCGTTTCATAGGTTGTGACGTTTGACATTTTATTTTTTATTTTTTTTTATGTATGGCTTTTATTTTACTTCCTGTCATTGCCAGGTGATTGTGTGTGTTTACATGTTTTTAATGACAAATGACAAATCTGTCGGGTAGGCAAGTCTGTATTGTACTGTAACAAGCCTGTAGGCGTAGTCTGTTTGTTACAGTAACGGAGTTATATGTTCGCTCAGATGAAATGTCTAATCGTTTAACCGTGTAGCCCTATTGATTTACTGCTGATATGATATATATTTATCTAAGAATGTACTGTATGTATTTTTATAGTTAAGTCCAACGTTTCAAAATCGACACCGACGATAAGACTGTCGGATGTGAACACAAGCAGACGACGTTGTGAGAGTTGTCCCCCTTGAACGCAGATTAATCCGCGCGCGTGAAATGCTATGTAAGATAGATTTATCTTACATAGCTATCTTACATGGGCAAACTCTATCCAACATGGCGAGATATGAGAGAAATAGCTTTTCTTAATTCTTATATCAAAATCACTGTATCTAAAAGTAAGCCAGATCAGTATAGAATCGGTAATTCTGGTGTTATAGCCAAAACCGCTAATAAATTGTGCCCAGTGTCGTGGCTGGACAGATATATCAAAGCAGCACACCTTTCCTTAGCCCAGACATGGTGTCAGGGCCAGAGGAAACTCGGGCTAATCTTTCACCTGGTTCGGACGATTTTATATTCAGGAACGTAGTTTCTTGTCATAGAGCTAAATCATGTAAATCATCTGACAACAACTCTCCCCTGTCGTGCAGTGGGGCAAGGGAATTATTACTTCTACACAGTTTGAGGAGTGGTGGGGCTTCAGCCACTTCTAACTGTCGGGTCAAGGACAGGTTAACCAAGACTCGCGGGAAGTGGAAATCGGATTCTGCCAAGGACGGTTACATTAAAGACAGCATCAGCTATTAGTTTCTCTGAATCTGGGTTTGTGAACGTTCCTTCACGTTTCAGTACATACATGAGCCGCACATCCTAATAACTACGTAAGACAATTTTTATTTCCGGATCCACAGTGTGGAGGGAGAAACTGTCAATTAAGTACATAAGGTCGTCCGTGTTACCTCCCTTCCCGAGTTTATAAGCGGTAATACCTGTACAGGTTTGATATTGTCATGCTAATTGTACGTGAGGTTGTAGGTTCCGACACGTGACGTGTAGAGTTAGGACATCGCGAGGCTCGCTGTTGTTCAGTAAGGACGTGTTTGGAGGGAGAAAATAACATAACCTCAATGAAATGTCTATGAGTCCAGAAATGTTTGATGAGTTGAATATTATACCATATACAGCGGACCTCAAGTATCGTCCTGCAAAATAGTATGCTTATCACTGCGGAGTAGCAGAATGGAACATCTTTGCCCCACTACCCACCCCCACCCTCCCTTGGAATTATTTGAATTAATAGGATAGTTTTCAATGAATTTCTAAGGAATATTGTGTACATTTATAAATACTGAAGCGTGTCATTATTCTAAAGAATTATAATCTTACTTTGGGATATTCCCTCACACAAGCAGATGTTGTAGCCTACCCTGAAAAGACGTTATATCGTACCCTCATAAAACTAGACGTAATATATTTCAGATTTTTATTATTCACTCAGACATATGTATCACAAAAGGTCACACACGAAAAGTATTTTTTACAAATGGCGAAACACAACAAATCTTATACATTTTTTTAAAGTCTTACACCAAACTAACTAACATATGAGAGCACACGGATATTACGTAGAGAAACTAAACCTTTTATTTTTATCAAATCAGGGTATGAACAATAATAGTTTGGAATGTATAAATTTCTCATTTGGCATACTAATCCATTATTACAAACAAATAATTGGTGATACTCATCACCAACACCATTAGAACACAAAGGACAAATTCGATCATTACGAGGTATACCAGCCCATTGTCCCGTTTCTATGGGCAAATGCAAATTTGATATACGGAATTTTGCAATATTGTTTTTCTTCTTTTTTCGTTTTCTTACATTCATAAAGCAATCTTCAATTTAAAAACTTTAGACTTGAACACGGAGTACGTCTAACCTCTAGATGACACATATACATCATTAAACCATTTCTGAATAAATCGACCCTGGAGTCTTTGCTTTGTAATAAGCTTTGAATTATCTTTAGTCAATTTACAATGTTCCTGTAAATTCAACACAAAGATTAAATCAGAATTAAAAAAAATATAGCTTTCACATGATTTATCCATTTAAAACTTGTATTTCTATTTTTATGTAAGAGACACATTAATCTATAAATATTGCTAGAAAACTTCTAAGAAGAAATTTAGTTACACCAGATCATAGAAATGCTATATTTAATTTCAATACTAAAGGATATTACCTACTTCACCATCAACCATAAAGTTTAGTCTACTACGTCTCAAATTTAAAACACGTTTGCAAAATTGCAATTGGATTTTACATTTTTATTTTTAAAATCCCATATTTCAGCTGAATAAATAGGCATAGATTATACACAAAAAAAATCAAAAATCTTTAATTGTAAGTCAACTGGTAATATGATAACAATAACACACTCCTTTAAAAACAATAACACACAGCATAACAACAATAACATACCGCAAAACAACAATAACACACACCGTAACAACAATAACACACTCCATAACAACAATAACACACACTATAACAACAATAACACACACCATGACAACAATAACACACTCCATAACAATAACACAGCTCATTACAACAATAACACACGCCATAACAACAATAACACACCTCATTACAACAATAACACACTCCATAACAACAATAACACACCTCATTACAACAATAACACACTCCATAACATCAATAACACACTCCATAACAACAATAACACACCGCAGGGCAAGAAGAACACACCGCAGGACAACAAGAACACACCGCAGGACAACAAGGACGCACCGCAGGACAACAAGGACGCACCGCAGGACAACAAGGACGCACCGCAGGACAACAAGGACGCACCGCAGGACAACAAGAACACACCGCAGGACAACAAAGGACACCACCGCAGGACAACAAGAACACACCGCAGGACAACAAGGACGCACCGCAGGACAGACGAACACACGGCAGGACAGGACAGAACACACCGCAGGACAACAAGAAACACACGGCAGGACAAACAAAACAAACCGCAGGACAACAAGACGCACCGCAGACAACAAGGACGCACCGCAGGACAACAAGGACACCGCAGTGACAACAGACGACCACCGCAGGTACAACAAGAACACACCGCAGACAACAAGAACACACCGCAGGACAACAAGAACACACCGCAGGACAACAAGACGCCTCAGGGCAACAAGGACACACGCCAGGACAACAAGAACACACCCAAACAAACAACAACAACAACAACAAAATACAGCCAGGACAACAACACAACAGGCACAGCAACAACACACCACAACACACCACAACAACAACACACCACGACAACAACAACCACAAACAACACACCACAACAACAACACACCACGACAACAACACACCACAACAACACACCACGACAACACACCACGACAACAACACACCACAAGGACAACACACCACAACAAAAACACACCACAACAACACACAACAACAACACAACAACAACAACAAACCACACAACAACACACCACAACAACAACACACCACGACGACAACACACCACAACAACACACCACGACAACAACACACCACAAGGACAACACACACAACAACACACAACACAACAACACACCACAACACACCACAACCACACCAACAACACCCACACACAACAACACACACCACGTACAACAACCACCATACACAACTACAACACACACCCACGACTACAAACACACCACTACAACACACACCTACAACAAACAACCACTACAACACACCACTACAGCAACACACCACTACAACAACACACCATTACAACAACACACCACTACAACAACACACCACTACAACAACACACCACTACAACAACACAACACACCACTACAACAACACACCACTACAACAACACACCACTACAACAACACACCACTACAACAACACACCACTACAACAACACACCACTACAACAACACACCATTACAACAACACACCACTACAACAACACACCATTACAACAACTGCTAATTTCTACATTATGTCAGTAGTGTTCGGCTCCCCCCATGTTTTGATAAATCTGACGATCGAACAGTGAAGTTCAGTTAATCACAAGTCATGTCAGACATGTTTGCAGTTCTTTCACATTCATCAGAGATAACATAAGAGTGAGTGATAGAAAGTTCCTCTCTTATCAGAGAACGATTTGTGTCTAGAATGTTCTTCTTATGCGTTTCGTGTTTAACCTTCGGGCGCATTTTCAAACGACTCTTCATAAGTATTTACGAGATCTTTTATGTAACATTTCAATAATTTATCTGTCTTGACATCGGGTGTTGGACTGTCTTTAACAATAAGATTGCTCAGGATGAATGGAAGGACTCCACCCGCTAACGATACCAGAGACATCGTTAAATGCTCAGCCTCACCATAATTCTCTACTATAAAGACTATGAAAACCAACAAAATGTTCGTACAAAATAATTGCCATAAGCATTCTGCCGATAAACAAAAAGGGTTGTTTTCTTCACTCTTAATACCAAGTTTGACGCATTTATGGAAGAAAGTCTTCGTTAACATCAAAGTGCCTTCCCTGTTGATAAATATTGGAGTTCCATTAACTTTCAAGTGCTTCTCCTGTTGTTCCCATGACAACTGATTTGGTACAATCAGGAAACAATCTCTTTGGGACAGAAGGATTCCTTCAAAAGATTTTTCCTGGGCCATGGATGTCACAATATCTACAATATTGTTCAAGTAACCTTTATACCAATTTGATAATCTAGTGGATAGTTTTAACCAGCAAACAATGCTTGTCGTTACTAACGATACATACGGGACAGAGTTTATTGTAAGGCCAATAAACGTTACAAATATGGTAGTTATAAGAAGAACAGATACTACTAAGCACAAGTACAACCAGACAGTGACACCTATCATACAAAAGATGTATGTCAGGCAAATACGCATCCAATTACTGGTCCAATTACGAAAGCTTAGGAAAGACAAATTACGGAAAATGTTGATACGAGAATAATGATAAAGTCCTGTAATTATCTTATACATGATATAAAACGGTGGGACTAGAACCATAACTATAATTTGTATGAGACCAGGACACCTCGTAAAATCACCAAAAACACTTTCATTATCATGTGTAATGGAACGTTTGAAAAACATTGCTAAGCAATGGAATCCCGTCACGAACGGAAGCACCCTCGAGATAAACTTCAAAATAAAGGACGTTTCTTCCACGACAGAAACAGTATCGAAAGGACAAATCAAAATTGCTGTCAAAATAAGAAATGCTACAAAGATGAATATTAGTGAAATTGTTTGTGTAATTCTGTTTTTAAAGAACGTGTCTACCTTTGGAAAAATACTTGACACATAAATGTCGAACAGTATAGAAATAATCCCGGAAGGCATGTTACTATTCCCTATCAGATAATTGTTATTTTCTGCAATCCTAATATCATCGTTGTCATTGCATACATATACAAATACGGTACATTTTGAACAGTTATACAGCATCATGCATAATAAATTATGCTGTAAAAAACGTTTGGATATTGTAACTACCAAAGTAAATATTATGAAAAACATTGACCAAAACAATGCAGTATAATAAACTGATCTAGTTGGTGTATGTATGTCCAGTTGACCACTCTCATCAGTTCTCATACAAATGGTCGGACATCCATTGTCTATGCAGAGCAGTTGTGTGGAATATCTACTGCCTGAATTTGTGGTGTAATCTATAGATGTTTTATTAAAATCGTTCGATACCAGCATTAACACAATGGCATTTACGTCGGACTCTGTAACCAGTAAGCATCCATTTGATGCGAATAAGGTCATACTTATGTATTCTGTTCCACCGATGAACGTTTTTATATACATCACGTCCCACAATATGAAAATTTCAAATGCGGCTAATGTGAGGAGATATTTTAATTTGTCGTTCAGAACTTTAACTACATTCCATTGTGCTCCATTGTACTTAAAATTAACAAACACTAACTTTGTCGCCTTTTTTTCGGCTCCATGATACAATTCCACGTCTGAGACTGGTACAAACACGGAGCATGTTAGATTTATGTCGTATTCTTGTCGAGGGACTCCTGAGTCAACTACACTTTCGTCGAAAGCCATTGTTATGGAAACACACAGAACTATGATTAATAGAAAAGCCATGTCTAGAATACCTTAGATTTTCTTACTGAACTCTAATAGCAGACTCATTCAATTCACTTTACACGTACATGTAACATGTGATTTCAGTCCAGTCTTCTGCTTATTATGTTGAGTCTTATGTCCGGTATGTTGAGTCTTCCGATCGGTATGTTGAGTCTTATGTCCGGTATGTTGACTCTTCTGATCGGTATGTTGACTCCTCTGACCGGTATGTTGAGTCTTCTGTCCGGTATGTTGACTCTTCTGTCCGGTATGTTGACTCTTATGTCCGGTATGTTGAGTCTTCTGTCCGGTATGTTGAGTCTTATGTCCGGTATGTTGAGTCTTATGTCCGGTATGTTGAGTCTTCTGTCCGGTATGTTGAGTCTTATGTCCGGTATGTTGACTCTTCTGACCGGTATGTTGACTCTTATGTCCGGTATGTTGACTCTTCTGACCGGTGTGTTGACTCTTCTGCTCGTGTACGGTACATTCACTCTTCTACTTGGTATATAGTCTATTGGTCACTGTGTGAAACTTAAAGAGTCAAGGCTACGGAAATGTACTCGTCTAGTGAATTTAACAGGCTTGGTTGTCCATCGGAAGAGTAAAAACTCCGCAAGGTCTTACAATGTCACAGATACTTCGACATTCGTCTAAATCGTTTCCGCGATTTAAGCTACGTATACCGAGAAAATGACTTTCGCTTTCGGCTTCCGTGTTGCAAACTTTTTGGGAAATTGCCAACTTTCGTTTCTACCTGTGCATGTTGGGAACGTACGTCACGCGACCGTATTAAATAGGACACAACAAAATGGCTGGTTAAACTTGCTACCACTAGGATTTACCAGTAGGAGTATGAGACCAAGCGTTGTAAATATCTGGGTCCATTCGAAATCCAAGATGTCCTCTATACTTGTCATTTTGAAATTCACATTTTATAAATTTCTCATATTTCACCATTGGGATTTAGTTTAAACTTGTCAGGAATAACCCTGAGATTACCCTGATCAGTGTTATTTTTCAGACTAGTCCAAAGTCTAACATAGATTCTATGATGGCCATTTCATACCACGATTCCGCAATCATAACTTTCGCAAAGAGCTCACATTTTTAACTTGATATTTATTTAAATTCAATCAATTAAATTTTGATGAAACCATGACTTGTGTTGTTATTTTTCGGAGTAATTTATTGTACAATATTAAACAGATGTTATTTGTTTCGACTTGGCAGAGTATTTAGTATATAACACTAGTACCATAGTCTTTATAATCAGATGACAATAGAGGCCTTATTATTTATGAAATTGTGTATAACTTAACTTATTTGGTTAATTACGTTATAGCATTTTTGTTTGCACGATACATCATCTTGATGTTTGTAATTTGACATACTTGTGACCTTGACTTTTGACCTTGATATTTGACCTTGACCTCAGAGACTTTGATTAAGCTTACTTTGGATTAGTTGACTTTAATTCAAACAAGGAAATGCTACTAAATTGTTCATGACAATGGCTATATCGTAATATTATAACGACAGTAATTTAAACTGATATTGTCGGTTTTTTGTTGATCTATTTTACGTTACATGTATGCGCTTGATAATTTGAATTAAAACCAAATGCTACATACGACATAACTACGATTGTTTACGTTTCATAGTTAACCAACATACGACATAACTACAATAGTTTACATTTTATAGATAACCAATTAATTAATTTGCAACTAGTTTATTGATACTATTGCCTTTTAGCTTCCTTTAGCTCAGTCAGTAAAGCAGCTGACCATTTAAGCCATCCAGAGGTCGTGGGCTCGATCCCGGTGGAGGCACACTACTTGCTTTTCTGTTACATCGGTTGACCACTCCAAGTGCAAGCTATAGGGAAAATGAGAGGATTCGTCGGGGATAAAACCTGGGTTAATACAGGTATGTGTTCCGTATATTCCATATATCCGTACAGTAGTAATACATACATGTATATTCGTACAGTGATAATACATATATCCGTACAGTGATAATACTTATATCCGTACAGAGTAATACATTTATCCGTACAGTGATAATACATATATCTGTACAGTGATAATACATATATTCGTACAGTGATAATACATATATCCGTACGGTGATAATACTTATATCCGTACAGAGTAATACATTTATCCGTACAGTGATAATACTTATATCCGTACAGTGATAATACATATATCCGTACAGTAGTAATACATATATCCGTACAGTGATAATACATATATCCGTACAGTAACACATATATCTGTACAGTAGTATTACATATATCCGTACAGTAGTAATACATATATCCGTACTGAAGTAATACATATATCCGTACAGTGATAATATATATATCCGTACAGTAATAATACATATATCCGTACAGTAATAATACATATATCCGTACAGTGATAATACATATATCCGTTCAGTGATAATACATATATCCGTACAGTGGTAACACATATTTCCGTACAGTAATAATACATATATCCGTACAGTAAAAATACATATATCCGTACAGAGTAATACATATATCCGTACAGTAATAATACATATATCCGTACAGTGATAATATATATATCCGTACAGTGGTAATACATATATCCGTACAGTGGAAACACATATTTCCGTACAGTAATAATACATATTTCCGTACAGTAATAATACATATATCCGTACAGTGATAATACATATATCCGTACAGTAATAATACATATATCCGTACAGTAGTAATACATATATCCGTACAGTGATAATACATATATCCGTACAGTGATAATACATATATCCGTACAGTGATAATACATATATCCGTACAGTAGTAATACATATATCCGTACAGTGATAATACATATATCCGTACTGTGATAACACATATATCCGTACAGTAGTAATACATTTATCCGTACAGTGGTAATACATATATCCGTTCAGTAATAATACATATATCCGTACAGTAATAATACATATATCCGTACAGTGGTAATACATATATCCGTACAGTGGTAACACATATTTCCGTACAGTAATAATACATATTTCCGTACAGTGATAATACATATATCCGTACAGTGATAATACACATATCCGTACAGTAATAATACATATATCCGTACAGTGATAATATATCCGTACAGTGATAATACATATATCCGTACAGTGATAATACATATATCCGTACAGTGATAATACATATATCCGTACAGTGATAATACATATATCCCCACAGTGATAATACATATATCCGTACAGTGTTAATATATATCCGTACAGAGGTAATACATATATCCGTACAGTGATAATACATATATCCGTACAGTGATAATACATATATCCGTACAGTGTTAATATATATATCCGTACAGAGGTAATACACATATCCGTACAGTAATAATACATATATCCGTACAGTGATAATATATCCGTACAGTGATAATACATATATCCGTACAGTGATAATACATATATCCGTACAGTGTTAATATATATATCCGTACAGAGGTAATACATATATCCGTACAGTGATAATACATATATCCGTACAGAGTAATACATATATCCGTACAGTAATAATACATATATCCGTACAATGATAACACATATATCCGTACAGAGTAATACATATATCCGTACAGTAATAATACATATATCCGTACAGTGATAATACATATATCCGTACAGTAATGATACATATATCCGTACAGTGTTAACACATATATCCGTACTGTGATAATACATATATCTGTACAGTAATAATACATATATCCGTACAGTGATAATACATATATCCGCACAGAGATAATACATATATCCGCACAGAGATAATACATATATCCGTACAGTAATAATACATATATTCGTACTGTGATAATACATATATCCCCACAGTGATAATACATATATCCGTACAGTAGTAATACATATATCCGTACTGTGATAATACATATATCCGTACTGTGATAATACATATATCCGCACAGAGATAATACATATATCCGTACAGTAATAATACATATATCCGTACTGTGATAATACATATATCCGCACAGAGATAATACATATATCCGTACAGTGATAATACATATATCCGCACAGAGATAATACATATATCCGTACAGTAGTAATACATATATCCGTACTGTGATAATACATATATATATCCGTACAGTAACAATACATATATCCGTACAGTAATAATACATATATCCGTACTGTGATAATACATATATCCGTACTGTGATAATACATATATCCGTGAAGTGGAGATGTACAATGTATATGTTTCACCTGCAGTGAGCATTATACCTCGAGAACAATCGTGAAGGGCATTGTACACCCAACGAAACCAAAAATGTCCTATAAAGGGACAACACACCCTATAAAGGGACAACACACCACAATTTTCAACAAAGCTGTTTCCTTATTTCTCTTAACACAACTTGATTGCCCCTTTATGTGATTTCTGGGCCTATTTGGACGCCGGGTCGTACTTTGAAGAATGATGCAAAAACAATGGCGCTACAAGTGGAGAATAGATAATAAAGCGATCTTCAGTGTAAAGAAAATGAAACCATTGACATTAATACAACAATGGATAAACCAGAGTAAAGGAAGAGAGAACATCGATTTATCATAAGCATTTT